>NC_057811.1:351008394-351162429 GCF_018294505.1 Triticum aestivum
ATTTGGCCATAACTTTCACCCCCGAAGTTCATTTTTCGTGTTCTTTAGCTCGTTTGGAAGCTCTTAACATTCCCCATCCACATATATCGTTACCACAACCATTTGCCTCCATAAAAAAATTCACCATAAAAACACCCACCTTCCGCATTTGACCGATTTTGAGTTGCGGTTTCCGTTCCTAAGGTGTTTTGGCTACTTAGGAACGTGTGACATCGACATCACCGCCATTCATCATCGCCCCGGAGTCATCATCGCCAACAATCTTCACCTTTGACACCGCTAACCGTAAGCAAGGACGGTAACCTCGACGACACTTAGTACATTTCCTTGCTTTTGCATTGATAACCCGAGCCATTTTGCGTCACTTACCCATCGAAAAGAAAAGCTTTTAAGCAAAAGAGGAGAAACAAAGAGCTTGTAAGCAATAGCAATTGAGCCATTTTGCATCGCAGATCATCTTGGTCACCACATACATAGCATAGTTGGGATTGAAGACGACACGATTCTCTCATAGGTTGGTGCACAAGCGTATCTTGCCCATTTGAGAAATCGAGCTAGCGTCTCTCTAGCATCCGGAAAACAAGAGCATTTTACGTGGTTACACATCTTTACGTCACTCCTTGGTTGTGCGGATCCCATCTATCTTCCGTGTGTGTGTGTGTTCCTAGTGATATTCTTGGGTTTGATCTATTCGCTTTACTTGCAATTTTGTGAACCTTCTCAACCTTATCGATATCTTGACTAACATTTGCTTGAAATTTTGTGCCACCGTCCTAACCAAGCTCCTCCATAAGCTTTACTTGTATAGGTGTGAGAAACAAACCCAGTACCAATTCTCCTATTGTGGCATTACATTGAGAAATACTTGATACATCCACAATCCTGGAAAAGTTAACTTTGGTATTGTTCTCTCATTTTCCTACTGACCCCCACTTAGTTATGATGGATAGGCCAAGTTCTTCGGCGAACCCACTTTTCGGGGAGCAAGGTGACGATCGCGACTACATCACCAAGAACCACTTCTTTGTCGCCCAATGAGCTCTACATCAAGAAAGTGAAGCTTTGGGTGAGCGCCTCAAGCAACTCGCCACCAACCTTCGTCAATCGGAAGCAAGGAACAGCGACTACCTCGACGCCAAGCTCACCACAGAAATGGAAGAATTCTGGAACATGATCGTGAGCCACGCATCTTCCTCAACCTCTTCGCCAAGACGGAGCCACTCAAACCACCGCTCAAGTTGTCAATCTTTGGAATACTCTTCTTACAATGCAAGTCCTCCTCGAGCTCAGGAAAATCCAATCCATGGCAATGGTTTGCAGGACCGAGTACGAGCACGTGAAAGGGCGAGACGCCAAGCTCAAGAGGCCGAGGACCAAGAGCAACCTCCACAAGTGCAACGTCAAGCACCTCAAGACGGTGATGCAATACGACAAGCACAAGAGCACCGTGAAGCACAAGCACTCGAAGCTCAACGCGCACTCCACGAGGCCAATAGAGTCGTCGACGAGCGCAACCGCCAAGTGTGTGAACAAGAAGAAGCTCTTTGTCAAGCACGACAAGAAGAAGCCGCTTGACTTGAAGAGCAACAACAAAGGCAAAACCAAGCGCATATGCCTCGTCCTCCTCCAGGACAAGAATGACACCAAGTGGAACAAGTGCTTGAAGAACCTCCTCCGCGACAAGAGCGACATCACGAGGAACGAGCATTTGAGGACTTTCCTCCACGGCAAGAGCGACATCAAAACCGCCACTATGATGAAGAACTCCGCTACGGCAAGCTCAAGTTCACCATGCCCAAGTTCTCCGGAAGGAATGAAATAATAAAGTCTTCAGAAGAATAACACCCACGAAAACATCCTGGATTTCAAGACTAAAAGAGGATCTATCTCTTCTAACTCATAGGGTTGGAGAAAAACACACCTCCGTTCTCACCTCCTTTGTAGCTACTCTTTGATTTGTTCCCTTCCCCCCCCAACCATCCCCAAAGGGGATGGCATGTACAGAACCATATGTAAATCCTCTCATTTATTAATTTAATTACACAGTAGGAGGCTCTCCTACTGTTTCAGGTGTAAAAAAAATGATCCCGAAGAATATCTCTCTTGGGCATTGAAAGTCGACAAGATATTCTGTCTTCACAACTACAACAAGGAAAACAAGATCACCATGGCCTCCCTCGAGTTTCAAGACTATGTCCTCATTTGGTGGGAACAAGTGATCGAGCGACGTCAAGCAAGAGGCAAACCACCCATCATAACTTGGACACAATTGAAGGATGTCATGCGAGCTCGCTTCGTGCCTACACACTACACCCGTGTTCTTTTCAAGAAGTTGTAACTCCTCAAGCAAGGCACGAAGACAGTGGAAGAATACTACCAAGAAATGGAAATTGCCATGATAAGAGCCAATGTCAAGGAAGATGATGAGCAAACTATGGCACGCTTCTTGAACGGACTCAACCACCCAATCAAGCGGATTGTCGACTTCCAACCCTACTCCAACCTTCTCGAGCTAGTTCATCAAGCGACCAAGGCCGAGCGAAAAGTACAAGATGACTTCAAATACGCCAAGTACCCTTCCAAGAACTACGGCTCCTACACTCAAGCTCCCATGACTTAGACACCTCCTACCTCAACTAGAGCATCACCAAGTACCGGCGACAAGCCAATTTCCAAGCAGGTCACGCCTTCCTCGACTTGTCCTCCGGCAAACAACTACAAATCCAAAACTCTCTCATCATCGGCGCCACTGAATGATCCCGTCAAGATGAGTTCTATCAAGTGTTTCACATGTGGTGGCCGAGGACACAAGTCCTTCGAGTGCACCAACAAGTGAACCATGATTTTCAACGATGATGGCACATACAACTCCATGAGTTAAGAAGAAATGGAAGCCCTTGAGCACGTGGCCATGCACCGTCGCGTGAACGAAGATGAAGATGATCAAGTCTTTTTGTGACAATGATTCAAGTCCCTCTCTCATGGTCTCCAAGGTCTTGACGCTTCAACACCACCAAGAAGAGGACCAACGGTGCCAGATCTTCCACACCAAGGCTGGCATCAACGAGCGTTCCGTGAAGGTCATCATCCACGGAGGAAGTTGCCACAACTTGGCAAGTGAAGAGCTATGTTCCAAGCTACAATTGGTCAAGAAGAAGCATCCTCGTCCCTACAAGGTCCAATGGCTTAGAGACTCCGGCACTATTTAACTGGAACACATGGTGCAAGTTTCCTTCAAGATCGGCGCCTAAGAGGACACCTTGGAGTGTGACATCGTTCCAATGTCCGTGTGCCATCTTCTCTTGGGAAGACCTTGGCAATTCGACCGAGGAGCCATCCACAACGGAAGAACAAACCACTATAGCTTCAAGATGAAGGGCAAGGAGTATGTGCTACGACCTATGTCACCAAGCCAAGTGATCGCCGACAAGAAAGCATCCGCCCATCATCGAGAGACTAGTGAGAGAGTGAACCACCACAAAGAAAGTGAGCGCCACAAGCCCAAAATGAGTGACTCTTCGCCAAGAGAGAAAAACTTAGTCTTCCTAGCCACAAAAAGAGAGATGAGAGAAGTGTGTGAGAACCCATCGAGTGTCATCCACTATGTCCTACTATGCAAAGATGAGGTGGCAAAAACTAACCCTTCTAATCCTCTCCCTCTAGTGCTCTCTAATTTGTTGCAGGAATTCATGGACGTCTTCCCCGATGAGCTACCTCCGGGTCTACCTCCTCTATGTGGCATTGAACATCGGATCGACCTCATCCCCGGCGCACCTCTTCCGAACAAGGCTCCATACCGCGTCAACCCCGAAGAAACTAAGGAGATCCAACGGCAAGTACAAAAACTCATCAACAACGGACATGTCCGTGAAAGCTTAAGCCCATGTGCCATCCTGGTCATTCATGTGCCAAAAAGAGACGGTCGTTTTCGCATGTGTTCCGATTGTAGAGCCATCAATGCCATCACCGTTCGTTATAGACATCCCATTCCACGCCTTGATGATATGCTAGATGAGCTTAGCGGCGCCACCATTTTCTCAAAAATTGATCTTAAAAGTGGCTATTATCAAATCCTCATACAAGAAGGTGATGAATGGAAAACCGCTTTTAAAACTAAATTTGGCTTATACGAGTGGTTAGTTATGCCTATGGGTTTATCGGAAGCTCCCAGTACTTTCATGCGTGTCATGCACTATGTGCTTTGATACGTCTCCAACGTATCTATAATTTTTGATTGTTCTATGCTATTATATTATCCATCTAGGATGTTTTATATGCATTTATATGTTGTTTTATATGAATTTTGGGACTAACCTATTAACCTAGAGCCTAGTGCCAGTTTTTGTTTTTTCCTTGTTTTGAGTTTTACAGAAAAGGAATACCAAACGGGGTCCAATTGACGTGCCAATTTTTGATGATTTTTTCTGGACCAAAATAAGCCCCCAGAGTAAAAGAGTTGGGCCAGAAGAGTCCCGAGCCATCCACGAGGGTGGAGGGCGCGCCCTACCCCCTAGACGCGCCCCCTATCTCGTGGACGACTCGGAGACCCCCCTGACGTGAAACCGACGCAAAAAATTCCAATAAATACAGTAACCCCCAGAAAGAAACCTAGATCGGGAGTTCCCCCGCCGCAAACCTCTGTAGCCACCAAAAACCAATCGGGACCCTATTCCGGCACCCTGTCGGAGGGGGGATCCATCACCGGTGGCCATCTTCATCATCCCGGCACTCTCCATGATGAGGAGGGAGTAGTTCACCCTCGGGGCCGAGGGTATGTACCCGTAGCTATGTGTTTGATCTCTCTCTCTCTCTCTCTCTCTCTCTCTCGTGTTCTTGATTTGGCACGATCTTGATGTACCGCGAGCTTTGCTACTATAGTTGGATCTTATGATGTTTCTCCCCCTCTACTCTCTTGTAATGGATTGAGTTTTCCCTTTGAAGTTATCTTATCGGATTGAGTCTTTAAGGATTTGAGAACACTTGATGTATGTCTTGCATGTGCTTATATGTGGTGACAATGGGATATTCACGTGATCTACTTGATGTATGTTTTGGTGATCAACTTGCGGGTTCAGTCACCTTGTGAACTTATGCATAGGGGTTGGCACACATTTTCGTCTTGACTCTCTGGTAGAAACTTTGGGGCACTCTTTGAAGTTCTTTGTGTTGGTTGAATAGATGAATCTGAGATTGTGTGATCCATATCATATAATCATACCCACGGATACTTGAGGTGACATCGGAGTATCTAGGTGACATTAGGGTTTTGGTTGATTTGTGTCTTAAGGTGTTATTCTAGTATGAACTCTAGGATAGATCGAACGGAAAGAATAGCTTTGTGTTATTTTACTACAGACTCTTGAATAGATCGATCAGAAAGGATAACTTTGAGGTGGTTTCGTACCCTACAATAATCTCTTCGTTTGTTCTCCGCTATAAGTGACTTTGGAGTGACTTTGTGTTGCATGTTGAGGGATTGTTATATGATCCAATTATGTTATTATTGTTGGGAGAACTTGCACTAGTGAAAGTATGAACCCTAGGCCTTGTTTCCTAGCATTGCAATACCGTTTATGCTCACTTTTACCACTTGCTACCTTGCTGTTTTTATATTTTCAGATTATAAAAACCTATATCTACCATCCATATTGCACTTGTATCACCATCTCTTCGCCGAACTAGTGCACCTATACAATTTACCATTGTATTGGGTTTGTTGGGGACACAAGAGACTCTTTGTTATTTGGTTGCAGGGTTGTTTGAGAGAGACCATCTTCATCCTCTTAGGTCATCCACTTGAGGGAAATTTGCTACTGTCCTACAAACCTCTGCACTTGGAGGCCCAACAACGTCTACAAGAAGAAGGTTGTATAGTAGACATCATGCTTTGCCCAAACATTGGCGTATTTTTTGTGGTCTATTTTGACGACATACTCGTGTTTAGCAAGTCTCTAAAAGATCATGTTAACCATCTTAGAGGTATTTTGCAAACCCTAAGGAAAGAATGTCTCTATGCTAATATGGAGAAATGCATTTTTGGCATTGACAAACTTGTTTTCTTGGGTTTCGTTGTGTCCTCAAAGGGTGTTCATGTGGATGAGTCAGAAATTGAAGCAATTAAAACTTGGCCTCAACCCACTAATTTGCAACAACTGCGTAGTTTCCTTGGTCTAGCGGATTTTTATCGTCGCTTTGTGAAAGACTTTAGTTCTATCGCCGCACCGTTGCATGCCTTGAGTAAGAAAAATGCACCCTTTGTTTGGGGACCTTTGCAATCCACCGCATTTGATGAGCTCAAATCTATGCTTACACATGCTCCGATTCTTGCTTTGCCTAACTTTGACAAAACTTTTGAGGTTCATTGCGATGCTAGTGGTAATGGAATAGGTGGAGTTTTGATGCAAGAAAAGCGCCCCATTGCATATTTTAGTGAAAAACTTTCCGGTCTCAACTTAACTATCCCATCTATGACAAAGAATTGTATGCTTTAGTGCGTGTGTTGCATGTTTGGGAGCATTATCTTCGCCCACATGAATTTGTCATACATACCGATCATGAGACACTTAAGTACCTTAAAGGTCAAACCAAGTTAAATAAACGGCATGCTAAATGGAGTGAATTTATTGAATCTTTCCCTTATGTGATCAAGTACATTAAGGGCAAAGAAAATGTGGTGGCGGATGCTCTTTCCCGCAAATGCATGTTAGTTACCCAACTTGAGTTGAATGTTGTTGGATTCGAGCATATCAAAGACTTGTATGCGGATGATGTCACTTTTTCTCATCCTTATGCTAAGTGTTTGACGCATACATCTTGGGAGCACTATCATCTCACAAATGGTTATCTAATGAGAGCTAACAAACTATGCATTCCCGAGTCTTCTCCTTGTTTGCTACTTTTGCAAGAGGCTCGTGGAGGGGGACTTATGGTACACTTTGGACGCGACAAGACTTTTGCTACGCTCTCCAAGAACTACTTTTGGCCCAAGATGTTCCGCGATGTCTCATGCTTCACCAACCGATGCTCCACATGTCGCAAAGCTAAGTCTAAAGCTCAATCTCATGGGTTACATATGCCACTTCCTATTCCGTCTCAACCATGGGAAGATATTGGCATGGATTTTGTGCTTGGATTACCTAGGACTCAAAATGGCAAGGATTCCGTTTTTGTTGTTGTGGACCGATTCTCTAAAATGGCACACTTCATTCCATGCAATAAGATAGACGATGCTTCACATGTTGCAAATCTTTTTTGTAGGGAGATCTTGAGATTACATGGAGTGCCAAGGACAATTGTGTCGGACCGCGACGTCAAGTTCATAAGTTACTTTTGGAAGATACTATGCGCCAAGCTCGGCATCAAGCTACTCTTCTCTACGGCTTATCATCCTCAAACCGATGGCCAAACGGAAGTCACCAACCGAATGCTCGCAACTCTCCTACGCGTGTTGATAAAGAAGAACATCAAGGAGTGGGAGGAGTGCCTACCCATCGCCAAGTACGCCTACAACCGCGCACAACACTCTACTACTGGCAAGTCCCCCTTCGAGGTCGTCTACGACTTCAGTCCTTTGTCGCCTTTGGACATTCTTCCTCTACCGCTCCAAGAACGCGCGAACATGGATGCTAGTGCAAGAGCAAGTTATCTCAAGAAGGTGCATGAAGAAACAAGGTCCACGATCGAGGGTCAAGTACAATGCCTCGCCACCAAGCTAAACATCAACAAGTCACCGATGGTGTTCCAACCTGGCGATCTTGTATGGTTACATCTCCGCAAGGACCGCTTCCCCAAGGAGCACAAGTCCAAGTTACTTCCGAGAGCCGATGGACCCTTCAAGGTGCTCGCACGCTACAATGACAACGCCTACAAGATCAACATTCCACGTGACAAGTACAATGTAAGCGACATCTTCAACGTCACGGACCTGGTGAAGTACCATGGTGACGAAGATCACGATCGGCGATCTCCCAAGGGGGGGAGATGATGCGGAGCATCCCTCAACCATCCCCATGGACGTCCCCTCACCACCGCAAGCACTAAGAGGACCAATGACGAGAGCTCGCGCACGTGCCATCGAAACCGAGGTTAACTCCTTCCTCATCGAACTCCATTACAATGCACACGAGAGATGTGTCCTACCTCAAACGGAAGTGTTATGCACTCTTAGGTATAAGAAAGAAGACCGTGAAGATGCAAGGATGGAGGTGCAAGCAACTATGGATGGGGAGAAGGAAGAAAGGAGCGAGGAGAAACGAAGAACGGGAGGTCCTGAACACTCCGGGTGCCCGGCCTCTACCTGGGCGCGGCCCCTGCCAGCCCCGGGTGCCCGACTATGTGGGGCCCGGGTGCCCGGCCACCCCCTGGGCGCTGCCCAGCCGACCCCGGGTGCCCGGCCTTGGAGCCCCGGGTGCCCGGCCCTTCCCCGCCTGGGCGCTAAAGATGCCCCCGAGTGCCCGGGCCACCACACCCCGGGTGCCCAACCCCGCCAGCCGCTAAGGGCGCCAGCCCTCTGACCAGTTCGGGTGCCCGACCCCCTCCTTGGCACCTACCTCTGACTGGTCCGGGTGCCCGGACCCCTTTACCCCGGGTGCCCGCACCCCTCCGGGTGTGCCAGCGTGCACAATGGGCTTTTGACCCTTGTACCCCCATTTCCCCCAATTTCGTCCCTAGCCTATATAAACTCCTCCCCTAGCTCTTTCTTGAGGTTATCAAAGTATTAGATAGAGAAAGAGAGAGAGAGAGAGAGCTTTGATCATTTTCCTCCTCTTGGAGATCTAGACCTCCTCTTGGAGAAGCTCCTCTTGGAGATCAAGGCCTCCTCTTGGAGAAGATCCTCTTGTGGATTTCAAGACCTCACCTAGTGGGAAGAACTTTCACCCTAGTGCTATTTTCCTTGAATTGTTCTTGTATGCTTGTGGATCTCATGTATGCTACTCTAGTAGATGTGTTATTTGGGCTTGTTTGAGTGATCTCCCTCTTGTGTTCTTGTGTGTTCATCACTTTTCCCTCCTCCAAGTGTGAAAAGATCCCCTCTAGGGTTTCACCCCACAACATCTAGAGTAACGAATTTCACTCTTTTGTCTTTGAGGAAGACCTCAAAATCCTGGCACCTAACGTCGGAATGGCATACGTGGTAGACCAATCACAAGTTATGTACGCAAACCTGGATCACGGCGGGCTTCTTCATCTCTGCTACCTTTAGAAGCTTCTCCTTTTCCAGGACTATGGTGTACTCAACATCTAGCCCAGCGACCCACTCATGCAGATTGTTTCCAGGACTATGGTGTACTCAAGCATGCAGATTATATTTTATGGAACTGCATTTCGTAATGAATATAAAAATATTGATTTGACATTGTGAATGTTGATACATTTCTCTATAAGTTTGGTCAAAGTAGAGGTACTTTGACTTCAGACAAAACTGATATGCAATATGCAGACTAGTTCCTCCGTCTAGGTGCGTTATGATATTGCCATGTCATATATAGTCATCGCAACAAGGTTAGCTATAAGAGTACTACTACCTCCCTTCTTGTTTAAAGGGCTCGATTCAAAAATATCACCTACTCTTACTAAGATAGAGGCGGTGGAATAGTTTTATATAGTCTGCAAAAGTACTCAATTAATGCTCTCGTTCTTCCCAAAAAAATGTGTTTACCAATGCATTGTTGCATTGCATGCATGCATGAATACTAAATGACAAAGAATTTTTACATGCATTAGTCAATACTACCTCCGTTTCAGTTTACAAGTCCTGCGCGTATACCTAGGTTGCCAATTTTATCACCCTAATATAAACTATATAACACAAAAATTATATCTTTTGAAAGTAGAAACTCCAAAGTTTATGTTGGTATATTTTTTGTAATATATGACTTGTATTAGGTTGGTCAAATTGACGACCTAGGGATACGCGCACGCCCTATAAACTGAGAGAGAGGTAGTATTCTCTTAATCCTCGCATGCAATAATTTAGTGCACCTTGAAATCTGAACACGTGTGGGGCGTGTATATTTTTAATGACTTGAGACTACCTAGCCCAGCATGCAATGGTTAGTTCATTGCATGTAAGAAGACTTATGAAACATTCCCCATACTTGCAGGAAGCATGTTCGCCTCCAAATCTTTTCCTCTCCATCATGTGTGAAAACAATCTGCATGCTTGACTCTCCTTCTCCCTCCAGCAGTCCCACCACTCCTCCCCGTGTGAAAACAATCCGCATGCATGACTCTCCTCCCCTGCGCTCGTCCAATCTGTTGTGACCTCCCTTCCCCCGTAATTTACTCCAACAAAAATATGCCCACCTAGCTGTTACGTTAATCACGCAACATATCTTACGTAGGTGTGGCATTGCTAGCTATAAATACTGCACATCCAACGGCATTCGCAAGAATTCTCACGTTCATTGCCTTTATCACCCCCTCCCTCTCAATTAAGGACTCGTCGACCACCATGGTCACCCCTCCCAAGCCCTAGGCGCCCCTCGCTGCCCTGCGCGGAGGGTCACGCATTGGTGTTCTGTTCCTCGCTGCTGTTGGAGATATGCCCTAGAGGCAATCATGTGATGATGATATTTCCATATGTATTCATGAGTCCTTTGTATTGTCCTTGAACATCATCAATGATATGTATCAATAAGTATGTGACTTGTTTGTGGAACTATGTATTGTATGATGATTGTTTTAATGGTCCCTAGTTGATAAGGTTATGCGGACACATATCCTTGACTAGTATACGACTCGGTTGATGACAATGTTTCACAAGTCATGTGCATGGAGATGCTAAACCGATAGTATGGGCTCGGGGATGGAGATCACCGAGCCGGACAGACCCACTTTGAGACGCAGCGAGATATAGTCATCTGTTAGTCTCAAGTGCAATGTCTATGCGATGTCCTAGACCTGAGGTCCTCGCATGTTCTCGGGATGAGGATCGACTCACTTAGGGTCTATCAAACGCTACTCCGTAACTGGGTAGTTATAAAGGTAGCTTTCAGGTGAGTCGTGAGACATGCCGCGAGACATGGTTGGCCAAGATGGAATTTGCCCCTCCTATTTGGAGAGATATTCTCTGGGCCCTCTCGAGTGATCAGATTCGGAAAGCATGGCCATGCGACTTGGGTTAAGTGTTAACCCAGTTCGGGAATCTGTATCATGGTTTCGAGAAGAGAGGTCGAGCTAACACAAGGGTGACAAGTACTCGCCTTGAGCTCGACAACAAATATCGTGAGGCAAAAGGAATGTTGCATATGCCACATTGTTGAGGTTCGTCAAACGACTTTACGCCCACATGGGAGTTGGCACGTTCTTCTAGGAGCCGCTACCAACTATCGACTCTGGTCGTGTCCATGTGTACGTGAACCTATAGGATCGCACACTTAAGGGGCTGCAGCCCATTCGGATTGGATCTGAGTGGAAAATGGATGTGGACTCCTAGTGGGCTCAAGTGTTGAGCCCACCTCGGAGGTATATATAAAGGGGAGTGGGCACACCACTTAGGGTTGAGGGCATTGAACCCTGGTTAGCCACCGCCACTCCCCATGCCCATGCCGCGCGACCGGACCTAGCAGTCCGCCGCTCGACGCTGCTCCCCGTAAGTGTGGATACCTTGGAGGCATCGCATCTGCGGTGCTTGGATGAACCGTTTGAGGGAACCGCGAGGTGCCATTCGCGGGAGATCACCGTTCATGGGTCTTCGCTGTTCGCGGGAGATCGGCAACGCGAGGAGGAGACGGCCCGGGAGATCGGCTACACGCATCACCAACTCTACTTCCGCTGTGGTGACTGCGCGTCTAGTGGTAAACCCGATCCCGTGATCTATTTCCAGCAGCACGATCTTGGGTGCGCGGTAGAAAATTTTATTTGGCGCTAGCGTAGCGTACCGCGTGTTACAACAGCTGCCACTAGTCGAGGAGGACACGTCGGTGTTCCATTCCTCGCTGCCACCAGTGGAGGATGATGCGTCGGTGTTCCGCTCCTCGCCGCGACGCGTCAAGGTGGACACGTCGGCGTTCCCAGACTTGCTACCACGGGCATTGCAGGAGGCGTCGGCTCCCCACTATGAGGAGAACAGCACGCCACCCGCTGAGCCCCCCCAGCTTGGAGGAGCTTTGGAAAGAAATGGAGGTCGCCTTGTGGGAGGCTTTGCCTTCGGTAGAGCGCACCAAAAGAGAGATGAAGAAGAAGGCCGAGGAAGACAAGCGCGCCGCGAGGCATGCTGCCTGGCAGGCCTATGTCGCATCCAAGAGATTCAGTCAATTCTCTCTTTGGCAGAAGTCTCATGCGAGGGTTGTGTGGGTGGAGGAGGACGCCCGTGCCAAAGCCCTGAGTGTAGTCGGGCCCAAGCGCCTCATCTGCGCTTGGCGGTACATGGACCGGGTGCACACTTCCAGCGAGGAGGAGTACCTGTTGGCACCGGATCACCGGACCGGTGAGATCGTGCTCGCCCATCGGCAAGCCGCCAATCAGCACCTCGCGAGTTGCGAGGCTGAGGAAGAGGCGTTGTGTCACCACGCTTGGAAACGGGCGCACACCAGGGCACTCGTGCCGCACCGCAAGCGCTCCAGGGAGCGTAGTGGCTTTTATTAGGAATAATTTAGTTTCATAAGCCGATCTCATTAGTTCTGGGACGGAAATGATAAATCCCGTACTTTCGGGAATTATTAGTGTCCTTAATTAAGTATGTAAAAGGAAAAGTTTGGAAACCTTTTGTATCCGTACGCATTTGTAAGTATGTGCATATACCACAAAATTAACTATATATCACAGTACATGTCTCTTTCTATATTCACTTGTAGACTGTACTACTACTATTATGTATACACACACACACGTGCAAATGCATGTTTTAAAATTATGATGCGGTTTTGGTAAAAGTAGAAAAACAACACTAGTCAAGCTTGTGAAATGATTAGATGCAAAAGAAATGCAAAAATGCTCGTTTGATTGTTTACTTTAGCTTCCTTCTCTTTGTGGTTATTTCTCTATCGTAGTTTGTACGGAGTATCTCACTGGTCGGGAAGGCATGAAAATTCCCAAACCTCTTCGTACGCATCAAATTATTTTGCCTAAGAAGTTGTGTCATGCAATTGGAATTCCAACTTGAGTACTACTACTAGTAGTAGGCGTAGTATCTAGGGATCTAGTGTGCGAGATGAATGCAGAGAGATGAAATGCAAAAAAGACGGAGGGATGTGATGGTTGCTTGTCGGTTTATTTTACCAGGCCACTTATTATTGGGAGTGGTGGGGTTTTGTGATATGACGGCTTTACTGCCGCGCCACGAGCGGGGTGGGACTTCTGTGCAGTGCCGCCCTCTACACTAGGACTACCTCCGTCGTGGTTTATTTAGTCCCCCATGTAATTTGACTGAAGATTTAACTGACAAAATGTTGGTGCATGTCAACAAAAACTAGTATATTTGAACATAGTTTTCAATGATATAATTTTTGGTGATATGCATGAGCATTTTGTTAGTTAAATTTATGGTCAAAATTTGGCACAGATTACAATGGGGACCAATAAACTAGGATGGAGGTAGTACTATATATAATAAGATGCCCGTTATCGGTGTCAAAACCGGCCAATCTCGGGTAGGGGGTCTCGAACTGTACGTCTGAGGGTCGAAGGTAACAGGAGACAGGGGACACGATGTTTACCCAGGTTCAGGCCCTCTTAATGGAGGTAATATCCTACTTCCTGCTGGATTGACTTTGATGAGTATAGGTGTTACAAGAGTTGATCTACCTCGAGATCGTAATGACTAAACCCTAGATGTCTAGCCTATGTAATTTCTTATTGCCTCTACGGACTAAACCCTCCGGTTTATATAGACACCGGAGGGGCCTAGGGTTGTACAGGGTCGGTTTACATAGGAAGGAAACTACTCATCCGGACGCCAATCTTGCCATCCACGCAAAGGAGAGTCCCATCCGGACACGGGGAAAGGTCTTCTGCCTTGTATCTCCACGGCCCACCAATCCGGCCCATGTTACATAGCCCGGACACTCGAGGACCCCTTAATCCAGGACTCCCTCAGTAGCCCCTGAACCAGTGTTCAATGGCGATGTCTTTGGCATGCAGATTGTCTTCAGCATTGCAAGGCGAGTTCGTCCTCCGAATACTTTAAAGCAGTATTCTGGATAAGAGATCTGTATCCAGCTCTGTATAACAGTCGCAACCCTCAACCACAAAGGCACAATACTTTAAGCAAAATAAGATCTGTCTACTGACAACTTTTTTGGTGAAACCTTACGTTTGGCTTCTTTATATTTCAAAATGTTTTTTGGCCCCCCGCTTAGCCTTTCGAGGTATAGCCTCCATTGACACGTCTTGTCAAAACAGATATCGTGTCCACTTATTGTGGGATTCTCATCAATATGGGTCTAGGTAATCCAACCGCGCCATTCGCATGACCCCTTGGGAACAGGCGAGTATTAAGGCTTGAGGGGGGAGGCATTTGATATTCACTGCCTATATAAGTGGATAAAGATCCTCCTTTTTACCCCACCCCTTCTTCCTTCCTCTGCCTTCCCATCCTCAAGCTCTAGTGCCCAAGCTTTGAACTTTCCCACCGCCACCAACCTCTCCGGCCATGTCCGGATCCGGCTCTCAGGGCAAGTGGGTGGCCTCCTCCATCACGGAGAAGGATGTCAAGGAGCTCCGGGCGGCGGGGTACCTGACCGCAGACGTCGCGCACAGGCTCCCTGCCAAAAAGCAAGTCATCCCCACTTCGGAGCCTAGCGAAAGAGTGGTGTTTATCCCCCACTTCCTTCGCGGACTAGGGTTTCCCCTCCGCCCCTTTGTCTGTGGTCTCATGTTCTATTACGGGCTAGATTTCCATGATCTAGCCCAAAATTCCTTCCTCCACATCTCGGTGTTCATCGTCGTGTGCGAGGCGCTCCTCCGCACCCCCCCCCACACTTCGGCTTATGGCTCAAGGTCTTCAACGTGAAGTCGAAGGTGGTTGACGGTCAGCACACGGACTGCGGCGGCGCCATGGTGAGCAAGCTTCTCAACACCACCTGGCCAAAAGGGGCCTTCATGGAAACTGTCAAGGTATGGCAGCAGGAGTGGTTCTACATCACCGAACCTCGTGGTGCCACATGGGCGGCCACTCCTGAGTTTAGATCCGGACTTCCAATGTGGCTCGCGTCGTGGACTAACAAGGGTCTAGACGGGGGGTTGACTGAGGAAGTGATGATGTTGCAAAAGCGCATCAAAAATATGATAGAGAAGAACACCAGTCTCACTGACGTGATTCAGGTGATGCTTTTCCGTCGGATCCTCCCCTGCCAGCGCCGGCCTCTCCATATGTGGGAGTTCAATCCGGAAGGTCCGCGAACCCTGCAAAGATTCTTCGTCACAACGCACGAAGAGATCTGGAAGCTGCTCTTCAAGGCCCAGAAGATGTGGCCAGAGACGACCGACGACATCGGCCTCAACAACGCGCATCTGGCTACCCCGATAAGTATTTAGTTTCCAAACATAACATAAGTTCACAAATCAAAGGGTATGCTGAGCCTTCCATCCTTCAATCAGGCTGGACAAAGAAGGCGGAGCGGATCAAGTGTCCGGCTCCACTACCCGAAGACCCAGCCATTCCTCTGCTAACAAAGATGCTAGTCCCGGCGCCGTATCAGGCGCCGGATAAGAAGGCCAAGAAGAAGGGCAAGGAGGCCAAGGGCGGCCTTCGCAGTAAAAGTACTTCGGACGCAGTGTCCGAAGAAACCGAAGCCCACTCCTCCCACGAGAGAGATGAAGACGGAGAGGAGGAGGAGGCAGAAAGCAACTCTCCCCTCAAGGGGAAGAAAAAGAAGAGGGCGGCCTCCACAGACCAGGAGGAGGGGGCGTCCAAGAGGGAGAAGATAACCCTCTTGGACGGTTTGGATACAGATGCCGAACATACCCCAAGAGGCGCCCCAGGGCAAAGCCCCTGGCCGAATCGTAAGCACCAAAGGATGTATTCAAGTATTCGGCCTTTCATGCTTTTAATATAACACGTTATGTTGTGTGTCTCAGTCCGGCTCGTGACCTCCCCCAACCATCGCTGTCTGAGGGGAACTCTCTGGCATCAGAGATGGTGGAGACCGAGATGCCTCCGCGAGCCTCTCCACCAGCCGCCGCGGATGACACCGAAGTGTTGTCCCAAAGGGCCTCTGGCCACGGAGAGGTGTGGGAGGCCGCCAAGACGGCGCCAGAGGGTAATGCCTCAGCTGCCGAGAACATGGGGGTGCAACCCCCCTGGTGACTGACGACGGGGGCCCTGACCAGCCCGGCCCCTAGCCAAACACCATTCTGGAGACCCATGTGGCTCCGGAATCGGGTGAGCAACCCCCTTCCAAGGAGGGGGAGCGCCAACTACATCGATGACCTCCACTAATCCGGAGGCGCCGAACACTCTGATGGAAGCATTGCAACGTGCTTCCATTGTGGAGGAGCACCGTACCCTGATTGGTGAGGTGGTTGAGAAGGTTCAGTCCGCCAAGAGCGGGCTGAACGAATCCTTCACCAGCCTGCTAACAGGCTTCGAGGTATGTGACGTATTATTCTTAGCCGCTTTTCATATGAAAAAATATGCTTGTGTATAGATAGTAGCCCCTGAGACTCTGTTCGGTTTTGAAAAACGGCCGAATAGAGGATCAAATAATAATCACAGGAGGTAACAGATTGGTCTATTGGTAAATAGGCCTCCCGGTTAGCAGTGACCGCCAGGACGTTGAAGTGTCCGAACTCCAGCGGAAGCTGAAGCTGGCCGATGATGATGTCGTCACATTAACAAGCGGTTCGATGAGGCGCAAGGTATGTTTGAAAATTTATTTATATACCTGAAGTGATATGCCCAATGCAGAGTTTAAGCTTGTGCGTTGCCCTGATCATTATTGCAGGTAGTGCGGCTGAGGTCGAGACCCTGAAGAGCGCCCTCGCCCAAGCCAAGGAGCAGGCACGGGTGAGCAAAATGGCCGTTGATAAAGCGGCTGCGGATTTAAAGGCCGAGCAGGTCGCCCGCCGCCAGTATGAGGAGCGGGTGACCGAAGTGGAGCAAGAGCTCAAGGACGCCGCCGGCAAGTGCGAGGCCTTGGAGGAGAAGAGTAAGGCCCAAGCGGTCAATCTCGCCAAGGCTCTCTAGGAGGCCAAGGAGGCGCGGACCGAGTCCCGGGCGGCTCGCGAGGAGATCAAGCAGGCCGAACAGATAGCTGCTGGTAAGCCCTTTCTTTTGCAGAGTAAATTCGGCAGTCAGAAATATGCCTTGCTCACTTGACTATGGAGTTCTCCAGACGCCTTTGCGGATCTCCCAAAGAGCGCTGCCGACACCGCACAGTATTTCCGGGCGCAAGAGGGGAACATGACGGAGAAGATCTTCTAGTCACAGTACCTAGCGCCGGAGCGTCCAGCACTGTTGAACGACCAGATGATGCAGCCGGCGGAGCTGCATAGGATGTCTGGGTTGGCCATGAAGGACATCATAGTCCGGCTATGGCCGGCTGAACCCATTCCTAGCAGCTATTTCGGCCTGGTCAAGCGGTTCACCGACGCCCTGCCTTGAGTTGACGCTGTGAAGCGCTCGGCGTGCGTAGAGGGTGCGCGGATGGCCTTTGCCCGTGTCAAGATGCACTGGGCAAAGATGAAGGCCGCCGTCATGGCGGTCGAGGGCCCACCCGAAGGCAAGGACCACCGCAAGCCGGAGCGGTATTTTGAAGACGTCCTAGAGGGTGCCCGTTTAATAGAGGGCCAGTGCTCAAAGGATATCATGTTGGAGTGAATGTATCCGAACTTCCCAGACGTTGTTTTATGAACTAAGGCTTTGTAATATATTTATGCCTTTATCTGAAATTACTTGCCTCTTGTGCGGCCGTACTTTGTTATTCTGGAAGTTTGCCAGTCGTCGGCTTCATCCCCCACGTAGATATTACGGGGTGTTCGGAATAACGCATGATCACTCTTGACCCAACGTCTTGGTCGTAAAGGAGGTGTCTGCGTAGCGAACCAGGCAGTTAGACTATGCGGCTTTAGCACTTTCACTTAGCCATAGGAGTTTGACGGTGGGGCTAAGTACTAGCCCCTGGTGTGTATGCGGTCATCCAAACTGGGATGCCTTAGGCACATGACTGGTCGGAAGCCGGTCCTTCGTATAATATGAAAGAAATTACAAGAGATTTGTAATAAGTCGCCGAATCGTTGACCAGCTCTCGTCGTATCATGACGATCAGTTTTCGGCTTTCTCTACTGAGGTGCTTGACCGGACGAACCAGAAACACAATCGCGGTAGTTCTCCCTTTACTACCTTAGCTGAAGGAGCGGAACGTAAGGTAGTAACCACAGGAGCTGGGAAACCCAACTATTGACCAAAGACATGATTCGGAGCTGATGCATATAATGCAATATTCGGGACGCTGAAGTATACTCTGAAAGTGTTCGAACTTTTTTTGAAAATATATGTGGCCGGATAGAGCCCCTGGCATTTTAGGCCATGCCAAAGTGTATATGCCAATCTGACGTGAAGAGGGAATACAGACTATGAGATAAACCAATACCGAATAGGGTTGGTAAAAAACTGTTTCCATTATAGTCTGATTGATACGTCAAAACATGCCCTTACAAATAATTTTGTAAGCATCAGGGCTATTTTACATGCCGAGAATTTGATAACAAGGGAAAGCTGTATGCAGGTCCTAAAAAAGAAAAAGGTAGTCGTGAAGATCCTTTGGACACCCTGCCGCACGTCTGCGACGCTTTTCGCCTTGGTGGAGGATCCATTGAAAGGATCGACGATCGTGTATATAGAAGGGGCCTGGGAAAGGGCCCTTGTACCACCGTAAAGTGATATAGGTTTTAAAGAACCTGTAATATGAGAGAAAAGAGAAAAAGAAAGAAGTAGATTAAGGTCCGAATAGGGTCGAGCCGTAGTATGGGCCTCGTCCGCAGAGTGCCTCTGTCGTCGCCCAAGATATTTTGAGTGCGAAGTTATGCACACATGGTACATATGTTGCGATTAGATGGGGCGGTGGACAGAGGCGACACTGCTAGTCCAGCTCCGGATTGACCGAGCTGTTGTTCTGCAGAGTAGGCCGGACTCGTTTAATAGTGTCCGGAGGCTTGATGGCCGATGAAGTGTTCGGCTTGATAAGGCCGCTCTGTACCGCGCCTGCAAGGGCCACGGTGTGCTCCTCAGTACAGAGGGAGCGTTCCATGTTTCCATTGACTGTGATAACGTCGCGGGGTTCAGGCATTTTGAGCTTTAAGTAAGCATAATGCGGGACTGCATTGAAGCGGGCAAAGGCAGTACGTCCGAGCAGTGCGTGATAACCACTGCAAAAGGGGACGATGTCGAAGATCAAGTCTTCGCTTCGGAAGTTGTTCGGTGAACCGAAGACTACTTCCAATGTTAATGAGCCCATGCAGCGGGCCTCGACGCCGGGTATCACTCCTTTAAAGGTAGTGTTGCTAGGCTTAATTCTTGATGGGTCAATACCCATTTTACGGACAGTTTCTTGATAGATCAAGTTAAGACTACTACCGCCGTCCATAAGGACTCGAGTGAGATGGTATCCTTCGATAATGGGATCGAGGACCAGGGCTGCCGAGCCTCCATGACGGATACTAGTCGGGTGGTCCCTGCGATCGAAGGTGATCGGACAAGCCGACCACAAGTTGAATTTAGGGGCGAAAGGCTCTATGGCGTAGACGTCCCTTAGTGCGCGCTTGTGTTCCCTCTTGGGGATATGGGTGGCGTATATCATGATAGGGGTTATGCAGGAAGACAAAAAAGGAGAAAGTCTCACATCGACGAGGCTAATCAACGGGCTATGGAGATGCCCATCAATTGATGTCAATGCAAGGAGTAGGGATTGCCATGCAACGGATGAACTAGAGCTATAAGTGTATGAAAGCTCAAACAAAAGAAACTAAGTGGGTGTGCATCCAACTTGCTCTCTCATGAAGACCTCGGGCATTTGAGGAAGCCCATCATTGGAATATACAAGCCAAGTTCTATAATGAAATTTCCCACTAGTATATGAAAGTGACAAAATGAGAGACTCTCTATCATGAAGATCACGGTGCTACTTTGAAGCACAAGTGTGGTAAAAGGATAGTAACATTGTCCCTTCTCTCTTTTTCTCTCATTTTTTTATTTGGGCCTTTTCTCTTTTTTTCTTTCTTTTTTTAAGTCCGGAGTCTCATCCCGACTTGTGGGGGAATCATAGTCTCCATCATCCTTTCCTCACTTGGGACAATGCTCTAATAATGATGATCAGCACACTTTTATTTACGTACAACTCATGAATTACAACTCAATACTTAGAACAAGATATGACTCTATGTGAATGCCTTCGGTGGTGTACCGGGATATGCAATGAATCAAGAGCGACATGTATGAAAGAATTATGAAAGGTGGCTTGGCCACAAATACGATGTCAACTACATGATCATGCAAAGCAATATGACAATGATGGAGCGTGTCATGGTAAACGAAACGGTGGAAAGTTGCATGGCAATATATCTCGGAATGGCTATGGAAATGCCATAATAGGTAGGTATGGTGGCTGTTTTGAGGAAGGTATAAGGAGGTTTATGTGTGATAGAGCGTAACATGTCACGGTGTTTGGATGCACCGGCGAAGTTTGCACCAACTCTCAAGGTGAGAAAGGGCAATGCACGGTACCGAAGAGGCTAGAAAATTGTGGAAAGGTAAGTGTGCGTATAATCCATGGACTCACATTAGTCATAAAGAACTCATATACTTATTGCAAAAATTTATTAGCCCTCGAAGCAAAGTACTACTACACATGCTCCTAGGGGAAGGGTTGGTAGGAGTTAACCATCGCGCGATCCCGACCGCCACACAAAGGATGACAATCAACAAATACTTCATGCTCCGACTTCGTTACATAACGGTTCACCATACGTGCATGCTACGGGAATCACAAACTCCAACACAAGTATTTCTCAATTTCACAATTACTCAACTAGCACAACTATGATATTACCACCTTTATATCTCAAAACAATTATCAAGCATCAAATTTCTCATGATATTATAATTAAAGCAAATTGCCATGCTATTTTAAGACTCTCAAAATAATATAAGTGACGCATGAGAGATAAATAGTTTCTATAAAACAAATCCACCACCGTGCTCTAAAAGATATAAGTGAAGCACTAGAGCAAAAACTATACAGCTCAAAGGATATAAGTGAAGCACATAGAGTATTCTAATAAATTCTGATTTGTGTGTCTCTCTCAAAAGGTGTGTACAGCAAGGATGATTGTGGTAAACTAAAAAGCAAAGACTCAAATCATACAAGACGCTCCAAGCAAAACACATATTATGTGGTGAATAAAAATATAGCTCCAAGTAAAGTTACCGATGGAAGTAGACGAAAGAGGGGATGCCTTCCGGGGCATCCCCAAGCTTTGGCTTTTTGGTGTCCTTAGATTATCTTGGGGTGCCATGGGCATCCCCAAGATTAGGCTCTTGCCACTCCTTGTTCCTTAATCCATCAAATCTTTTACCCAAAACTTGAAAACTTGACAACACAAAACTTAGCAGAAAATCTCGTGAGCTCCGTTAGCGAAAGAAAACAAAACACCACTTCAACATACTGTAATGAACTCATTCTTTATTTATATTGGTGTTAAACCTACTGTATTCCAACTTCTCTATGGTTTATAAACTATTTTATTAGCCATAGATTCATTAAAATAAGCAAACAACACACGAAAAACAGAATCTGTCAAAAACAGAACAGTCTGTAGTAATCTGTAACTAACCCAAACAGAACAATCGGCATCATTGTTGTTGGTATTGGAAAAGTCACACAATTTAGTATTGTCTTGAGCCATCATGACAATCAAGCAATCCAACAGACAAGCAAACAAGAAGCAAGCGAAAAAAGAAGCGAACGGAAAAGAGAGGGCGAATAAAACGGCAAGGGTAAGGTGGGGGAGAGGAAAACGAGAGGCAAATGGCAAATAATGTAATGCGAGGGAGATGAGTTTGTGATGGGTACTTGGTATGTCTTGACTTGTGCGTAGACTCCCCGGCAACGGCGCTAGAAATCCTTCTTGCTACCTCTTGAGCACTGCGTTGGTTTTCTCTTGAAGAGGAAAGGGTGATGCAGTAAAGTAGCGTAAGTATGTCCCTCAGTTTTTGAGAACCAAAGTATCAATCCAGTAGGAGACCATGCGCGAGTCCCACGCACCTACACAAACAAACAAGAACCTCGCAACCAACGCGATAAAGGGGTTGTCAATCCCTTCACGGCCACTTACGAGAGTGAGATCTGATAGATATGATAGGATAATATTTTTGGTATTTTTATGATAAAGAGTAAATAGAGATGCAAAGTAAAATAAATGGCAATAGAAATAACTAAGTGTTGGAAGATTAATATGATGGACAATAGACCCGGGGCCATAGGTTTCACTAGTGGCTTCTCTCAAGAGCATAAGTATTATGGTGGGTAAACAAATTACTGTCGAGCAATTGATAGAATTGAGCATAGTTATGAGAATATCTAGGTAGGATCATGTATATAGGCATCACGTCCGCGACAAGTAGACCGAAACGATTCTGCATCTACTACTATTACTCCACACATCGACCGCTATCCAGCATGCATCTAGAGTATTAAGTTCATAAGAACAGAGTAATGCTTTAAGTAAGATGACATGATGTAGAGGGATAAACTCATGCAATATGATATAAACCCCATCTTTTTATCCTCGGTGGCAACAATACAATACATGCCTTGCTGTCCCTACTGTCACTGGGAAAGGACACCACAAGATTGAACCCAAAGCTAAGCACTTCTCCCATTGCAAGAAAGATCAATCTAGTAGGCTAAACCAAACTGATAATTCGAAGAGACTTGCAAAGATAACCAATCATACATAAAAGAATTCAGAGAAGATTCAATATTGTTCATAGATAAATTTGATCATAAACCCACAATTCATCGGTCTCGACAAACACACCGCAAAAGAAGATTACATCGAATAGATCTACACAAGAATCGTGGAGAACTTTGTATTGAGATCCAGAAAGAGAGAAGAAGCCATGTAGCTAATAACTATGGACCCGAAGGTCTGAGGTAAACTACTCACACATCATCGGAGGGGCTATGGTGTTGATGTAGAAGCCCTATGTGATCAATGCCCCTCCGACAGGACGCCGGAAAAGGCCCCAAGATGGGATCTCACGGGTACAGAAGGTTGCGGCGGTGGAATTAGGTTTTCGTGGATGCTTCTGTTGGTTTGGGGGTACGTAGGTATATATAGGAGGAAGAAGTACGTCGGTGGAGCAACGTGGGCCCCACGAGGGTGGAGGGCGCGCCTGGGGGGGGGGGTGGTAGGCGGGCCCCCTGCCTCGTGCTCTCCTCGTTGCTTTCTTTACGTGGACTCCAAGTCCTCTGGATCACGTTTGTTCCGAAAATCACGTTCCCGAAGGTTTCATTCCGTTTGGACTCGGTTTGATATTCTTTTTCTGCGGAACTCTGAAATAGGCAAAAAAAACAGCAATTTGGGCTGGGCCTCCGGTTAATAGGTTAGTCCCAAAAATAATATAAAAGTGTATAATAAAGCCCATTAAATATCCAAAACAGAATATAATATAGCATGGAACAATAAAAAATTATAGATACGTTGGAGACATACCACCTGGCCTCGAGCGGCCTCCCCGCTCGCTTGCGTGGGCCGGCCTCCCCAGCGCCCAGCCGGCCTGAAGCCTCCGATGCCCAGCTGCGCCTCCCCACCTCCTGGTCCAAGAGCCCAATGTGAGCAGCCGACTATCCAGCGCCCGTTCACTATTTTAGCTATCCGGCGATCAGTGCGAATTTGGCTGTCTGTGAATCTTAGCATCATGTATGCATGTTTGCCATGTGATAACCTTGTGCATGTGTATCCGTTTTGTGTGTATAATATGTCAAATAGTTCATCTCTGAATGCTCTACATGCTAGTGTCATTTGCATGCATGTTACTATTTATGTTGATGCCTTAATCCTCGTTGCGAAAGTGCTAAATGTTATAACCTGCTGAAGATTGCCATAACTTGCTGATTTGTCTTTTTCATACTATTTTGTGTGTTTATCTTTTGAGCATCATGTCAACATGTTTTAGGAGTATCTTTATACCATCTTTACAATGATGCAATCCATGTATTTTTATGTGCCCTGTGGTGACTAGCACAAGCATGCAAAATAGGGTACTTGCTGTTGCTGATTTCAGTGATGATGGTTTCTGCCAGGTCTGAATCTGCTACATTATGTTGCCATGTTAACTTGATGCTACAAGTGAATCCATGCATAATATGGAGATGCTCAGTAAGGATAATTTGTAGATATTGTTATGATCTATCCATCCATCCCCTTGTTTGAAATTATGACCTGCTTTAGATTGTTATTACCATGCTCCAAAATTGTTAAATAATGTTTCTGTCAGCCTGTTAACAGTAAGTTCATTCTTGCCATGTGAATAGCTAGTGTTCTTTGAATCATATGACCATGTTCTTGCCATGAGTAGCCGCACAAATATGCCTTCTTGCTGTTGGTTGTATTCACATACCACGATATGCTTTGTATTGAGTTAACCAAGCTTGCAATCATGTCTACTTGTCGCTGTTTCTGCCATGTTCACTAAATTCCACCAAGTCTGAAAACTGTTATCATTTGCAATCTTGTTATGATGTTTTGAGCATGTTCTTTGCTTTCTAGCAGTAGCTCAGTGTTCATGTCTTTTAGTACTTGACATGTACATGCTTGCCATGCCTTTTGATACCATGATATGTTCATGTAGCATATACTTTTGTTGTCTCAAAGTGTGCATTGCGAATCTGTTTTCAGCCTTGCTCTGTTTTTCACTAAGTCTAAGAATCTCTTTTGACTTGCAATCTTGTTTTGATGAATGCCATTGATCTATAGGTTATATGGAGATGCTTATTAACCATGTTTTGCCATGTATGACCTGTAATTTAATGCCATGCTTTTGGTTGCTATTATCTTGCAATGTAGCATCATTGTTTCATGCCTCCAACCTGTCAACATGTTATTCCTGCTCACAGGTATGCCTTGTTTTTCTTAATCTGTGTTATAAAGTTGCTTCTTGCATTGATAATATTTGTTTAATCTTGATGCCTGTGAACGTGAACCTTAATGATATCTGAAGTATGTTATCTATACTTTGAGTGCATATCATGTTTATGCCCATATGTTTCCTATAGCATGTTATTTCCTTGATTGCAAAGTGCCTAGTTGCTGTTTTGGGCAGATTGTGTTTGTAACTTATATAGAGTGTATGTGTTGAACTGTGGCTTCGTTTGGAGCATGCTCTATATGAAACTTGCTTGGTTTTGCATGTAGTTTCATCATGCCATGTTGCATCCATGTTTGGGAGTGTTTGTGATTGTGTTTTGCTTGCATTTGCATCAATGCCATGTTTAACTTGTTTTGTTCATATCTTCCAGGCCGTAGCTCCGAATTAAATGAACTTTATATGTAACTTAACTAGAAAGACGCATAGATCATCATGGTGCACTTTAACTTGCTATTTAACAACTTCAACATTATGTGTTATTCAGATCTGGACCAATTTTGAAATTTGCATATGAGGACTTACCGGAATTGTTATATGTTGTTTTCGGCCTCTTTTAAACTTGCCTTGATGTGATGTTCTTGTATGCATCCTCTCTTGCCATGAGTAGCATCATGTAGCCTTGTCATGCATCATACTTGGACGATCATCACGTCATGTTTATGTGTTGTGTGTTTACCATGTTGTTTGCTCTTTTCCGGTTGTGCTCCTTCTCGATAGTTCCTGTTTCGTTGCGATTGTGAGGATTCGTTCGACTACGTGGGATCGTCTTCTTCATGGACTCGTTCTTCTTCCTAGCAAGATTTCAGGCAAGATGACCGTCACCTTGAATCTCACTACTATCTTTGCTATGCTAGTTGTCTCGATGCTATCGCTATGTCACACTACCTACCACTTGTTAATCAAGCCTCCCAAATTTCCATGATAGCCTCTAACCTTTTCACCCTTCCTAGCAACCGTTGTTTGGCTATGTTACCGCTTTGCTCAACCCCTCTTATAGCGTTGCTAGTTACAGGTCCAGTTGCAGGTTGTTCCATGTTGGGACATGGAGTTCATGGATATCATGGGATATCACAATATTTCTTATTTAATTAATGCACATATATACTTGGTAAATGGTGGAAGGCTCGGCCTTTTGCCTGGTGTTTTGTTCCACTCTTGCCGCCTTAGTTTCCGTCATACCGGTGTTATGTTCCTTGATTTTGCGTCCCTAACACGATGAGGGTTTATGGGCCCCTCTTGACAGTTCGCTTTGAATAAAACTCTTCCAGCAAGGCCCAACATTGGTTTTACCACTTGCCTAATAATAAATAAAACTTGCGTAGGGACTTTTCGGACCCCGAGGACTTAATCAACCCCACGGGCCAGTGCTCCTCATGAGTGTTCGTCCAAAACAGAGCCACTTGCGGTGCCGCCACTAGGCAACTTGGGGTATTTGGTTGCCGTACGTAGTGTTCATCCGGTCGTGGCCTGAGACGAGATACACGCGGCTACTATCAGGGTGTCGGCACGCCGGGAGGTCTTGCTGGTTTTGTTTTACCATTGTCGAAATGTCTTGTGCACCGGGATTCTGAGTCTGATCGGAGGGTCCCGCGATGGAGGATTGTCTCCGCGGATCATGAGCTTGTCATGGGCTAAGTTGGGACACCCCTGCAGGGTTTAAACTTTCGAGAGCCGTGCCCGCGGTTATGTGGCAGATGGGAATTTGGTAATATCCGATTGTAGACGACTTGAAGTAAACTCAACTAAAATACACCAACTGCGTGCGTAACCGTGACTGTCTCTTTTCGGGGAAGTTCGAGAGGAGAACACGGTTGGGTTATGTTTGAACGTAAGTAGTTCAGGATCACTTCTTGATCATTACTAGTTTGCGACCGTTGCGTAGTTTCTCATCTTACTCTTGTACTCGTAAGTTAGCCACCATACATTGCTTAGTCGTTTGCTGCAACCTCACCACTTACCCTTTCCATACCCATTAAGCTTTGCTAGTCTTGATACCCATGGTAATGGGATTGCTGAGTCCTCGTGGCTCATAGATTACTACAACAACAGTTGCAGGTTCAGGTAATGCGATGATCATGACGTGAGAGCGATGATTACTTATTTTGGAGTTCTTCTTCTTCTTCATCGATCTTGGGATAGGTTCCTGGTCGGCAGCCTAGGCTAGCAGGGTGGATGTTGTTTGAGTTTCTGTTTGTGTTTCATCCGTAGTCGGATGTTGTTCTCATGTATGATGTTTGATGTATTCTTGTGGCATTTGTATGCCTTTGTATGTATCCCCAGCTATTATGTAATGGTACGATGTAATGATATCCACCTTGCAAAATCGTCTCCAATATGCGCTTCTATCCTTGGTGGGACCTTCGAGTTCCATTAGGATAGGGTCGATATTGGGCGTGACACTACTCCCTCCGCTAGCCTGTCCATCCCTCTACCCACCCACACCTCCTATTATTCTTCGGCGACGGCAGCCTCACGCCGCAGCCGAACCATCCAACCATCATACTACCCTCAGCGTGGGCATCCACTGTTGTGTCTTCGCCGGCTCTAGGCCGTTCCATTCCTAGGCCTCACTGTCATCCACCGCGTTGGTGCTCTAGGCGCGGCGTGCTCAACGTGGTCAACATTCAACAAACGACAGCCATCAGAATAGGGATGTACGTGGAGAGGCTGAGAGTAGGGACCCCCATGGTCCATGCCCGCACGCAAGCAACTGCCTCCTTATTACGCGAAAAAAATTATTCCTCCCCCTGACATCTGGGGCGCAGCAGTTCGGAGGCTGATCTGTGGGCCTACTAAGTTGACGCATACCAAGGGCTTTGTCAACTTAGTCAATATAAATGATTCTAGCTGCAGTGACCGTACGATGTCCATCCAACGGCCGTCGTGCTTCTTCAACCTCTGGTCCTCTTGCTCCAGTCGCCCAAACTAGCGCCGGCCGTGCTGCCTGCTCTTGCCTCCCGTGTTCGGCTGTGCAACCACCGCTGGCCATGCCATCCCTCTACTCACCCACACCTCATGTTATTCTCTGGTGACGGCAGCCTCACACTGCAGCCGAAGCAGTCAACCCTCGTACTCCTCGTCGCATGGGCATCCACTGCCGTGTCTTCCCCGGCTCCGCGTCGTTCCCTTCCTAGGCCTCTCTGTCGTCCACCGCCTTGATGCTCTCGGCGCGGTGTGGTCAACAAGGTCAACGAACGATATTCATCAGAAGAGGACTTTAGTCGGTGAGGCTGACAGCTGGATCCACCAACTACATCTTCCAACACAAGAAAGTGCCTCCTTATTACTCGCAAAATAAAAATGATTCCTCCCCTGATAGCTGGGACCCAACAGCTATATCTTCGCACGCAAGGAAGTGTGTCCTTATCCTCCCTGACAGCTGGGACCCACCCGGTCGAAGCATACGTAGTGTTGTCTGTCTGGTCGTGAATGTGTACATACATACTGCACTAGTGCGCATCAGTCCTAAACAAACGGTTTAAAATCCCTTTCCGCGACGGCATTTGGAACCGTCGCCAAGTGAGTGTGGGCGATAGGGGGGTCCTTCCCACACGACCCAGAAACCGTCGGGGATAGGGCCCCTACAGTACTCCTACTCGTTTCTGCTCGCATTGCCATCGCAGTCGGTATTCTGTGGTGCTACGTTTATGATGCGCGGCCCATCACAAACGGTTCACTATTATAGAACGGGTATGATGCACGGCCCATCACAAACGGTTCACCGTTAAGAAGATTAGCTAATCGCCGTACGAGTGTCGGACAGGATTACGAAACGTCGGACCGTCGTAACATCGTCGTACATGACAACTATCGCACACGCTATTCTGTGGTGCAACATTTACGATGCATACTTCATCAGAAACAGTTCATGGTTGCGAATCGTGTACGACAAGGCAACTAACACAAACGTTTAGTTTGCCCGCACCGTTTGTGATATTGTCTAACATCGCACACGCTTTGCAAACGGCAACTGTGTGCATGCTTGCACACATTTCCCCTCTGTGAACCGTCTCGGATTATGGTGCATATCAAAAACGTTTGTGTTTTACCAACCGTGTGTGCCGTAACAACCTGGAGAGTGTAATTTCACTGTAATTTAATTGCTGCTTTTCCAAATTGTACCGGATTTGGATATGAATTTGAATGTATGCTACAGCCTTATTCATATCCACCAGGTTCAAACAACCAATGTATTATTCGATTCATAGGTATATATGTTCAAGAATTACATAAGAACCAAATAAAGAATGATGAACCACAGTTGTATACTTGTACTATTAAAGACGGTAAAGAAAGAGGCGAAATATATTCTGGTTGCTGAACAAAATGAAGTGGAATGCCCATATTGTGCCCTCCTCCATGCAGAAGGCACGCACGACTCTAGTCCAACCCCTTGTGATGGCCGACCGACCATCCCTCATGGTCTTCATGAAAACATCTAGATAATCATCATGTTCTGGTAGAAATACTTTAACCTTTGCATGCCCACCAATCATATAGTTTGAGAGGTAATCTTGAGTAAACTGCTTTGGCAACCACTACAAAGGAATAAGATTTCAGACATTGTCATCTAACACAACTCATTATGGGCAGTAAAAAGAAGGCTGTAGAGTTCTTACTTACCATCCTGCAGTTCGCTGTTGTCTTGGATAAAGTGTAAACAAATAGTTTAATTGCCATCTTTGGACCCATTTTACTAACAATCTTTATCAGCTTCCTCACTTGATGATGGTTCATCGATATCTCATTGCCCCATACGCACAAAGGGTCGAAACGCGGATCTTTACCAATGACATATGTACCTAAAAGCACCAAGTTAATATTAGAAGCTAAACAACAATTGTACAATGATGTAGTACAACACTCTTTTATAATATGTCTATATACATCCGTATGTGGTAATCCATTTGAAATCTCTAAAAAGACAAATATTTAGGAACGGAGGGAGTATCTTATAACATCCAATATACTCACATATTAGATGAATTAACATCTTATATTATGGGCCGGAAGGAGGTTAGTTCATTCTTACAAATTATCTGCTGCTGTATCCACAGGTTACAGTTAGTTTGAGCTAGTTCGGGCTCGAATAGCCCTAAAGTATATCTAAACATGAGGGCTAGTTTGAGCTAGTTGCATCTATAACCCACCCAAAAAACTAGTATCCAACCCAAGAGGTGCTAATTGGAGCTAGTTCTCCTAGTGCATTTATTGTTAATCTAACCCTGCCATCCAAACAACTCTTTGGATGGAGTTAGTTCAGGGTTAGTAATGAGCTAGAAACTAACTCTAACCTCTAGCTAACTTGAGTATCCAAACAGGGATGTGTTGTTGTTGTTGTTGCTGCTGCTCTTCTACGTATATCTAGACATAATTAGAACATTAATGTAACACTCTTCCTTGTTGCTATGTAGCCCAGGATTGCATATTTAGACATTAAGTACAGTGCATGTTGCTGTTTAGCCTCAGATATATTACATATGTCCCTAGTTAACCTAAGGAAAAATGGGTTGCAGATATATTCAGTTAAAAGTCCGATTCACCGATTAGTCCCTTATCAGCCGCCGGCCTATATGGTACCAGCTACGGATATCCTGAACAGTGTGCAGATATAAGCCATGGGATGAAACTAACCTCGATGTTAAACAGCAGTCATTCCCAAAATTGTCCGATGTAGGTACATCAAGTAGCATGTTAAGCACAACAGGCTAAACATCAACCAAAATTACACATGGCAGACAAAATAATCTCCAAAAGATAGCTTCAGTGTGCAGGTTTAAGCATGCTAGTAAAGCAAAACAAGTGGAAAGGTGTGCTAACTGCAACAGGCCTAACATTTAACAACAAGCAAACATGGTCATTCAAATTGGTATTGTGCCGGTCTAAGTACACTGGTTATGGTTAAATAAAAATGGAAAGGCGTGTTAGCTACAAGAAGCAGCACCCAAATGTAGTCATTCATAGTGGTATTGTTGAAACTGGTACTGATGAAATTGAACTGCACAGTTCATACTTGCACATATAGAACATCACGTTGTGAATAACTGGAATAAACAAGGCATACTACGAACAACCAAAGATAGCATTTGAAACTGAACATATGCTAACTGCAAACAACCGAACAATCAAAACAATTTAAAAGAGGCAGATGCTAGCTATAACAGGCTTAACAGCAAGCAAATATATGCATTCCTATCGGTATGTTTAAAACTGGATTGATGAAATGTACTGCACAGTAAATAATTGCACATATAGAGCATCACATTGTGAACAACTGAAATAAACAAATCATGGGTTTCCTCACTTGTCACAGATGGGCTCGTTCCCGTGGGAAGAGCACGAACCCTGGATGCGCTCCATGTTGTCGCAGATGGGCTCCTTCCCCTTGAAAGAGCACGGCTGTAGGGTGCCCTCCCTGATGTCGCAGACGGGCGCTTTCCCCTTGGAAGAGAAGATGGGCTCTTTCCCCTTGGAAGAGCCGGAGAGGGTGCCTTTCTCCTGGTCGCCGTCGATGAGGTCTGAATTGGAAGCTATGGATCTCAAGCCAGCGTCGCAGAACGTGTCCTTCAGAAATGACAAAAGGGGCTCGATGGCGATGTTGAATGGCAAATTGTTGACAGCGAGCCAGAGGAGATCAGCGGCGGGGCCATGGATGAGATCAACGGCGGTTGAACCTGAGGGGTTGGGGGTGGGCCACTTAACCTGTGACACAGCCCGCCTCAGGGCGTCGCTGTGGATGACCTCGATGTCGTAGCCGGCGGATGAGACATGCCCGCTCCTTGAGTGTCTGCCGCAAGTAATGGTCGTCAGCTTCCTCGGTGACGTTGGGCGAAGAGACCGCTATACATCTCTTTTGGGCCAGTCGCTCCTCGAGCTCCACGGGAAGCATAGCCGGGCTTAGGCTGCGACGCTCTAGAGTGGGGGATGGCGATGGGGATCTGTGGGAAAGGGGGTGTTTGGCAGCAGTCATCTAAGAAACTCAGGGCAACCTGGGTATGGAGATCGGTGGGTAAGCTGCACGGGCAAACCGGCAGATGTTGACAATGGATGCCTTGTGGCAGCGGGGACTTTGCTAGGGTTTCGAGCGAGGGAGGGTGTGTGTGTGCGCGCGCGCACGCCCGAGGAGGTTTTGGCGTGTGTGTGTGTGGAGGGGGGCGCGGGGTGTTTGAGAAAATGACGCGTGTACTGAAAATTTTACTACGCGGGAGTCAAACGCGGGAGTGAAATGCCGGGCTATTGAAAATTTTGATGATAGTGCATCGCACATGGTCCAGAGATAACAACCGTGTGTTATGAAAAAGAAAAACCCTTGAGGCGGGCAGTTATTTTCGATGCAGGCGCGATTGGGAACAAGAAACATCGCACACGGTCCGGAGATACAACCGTGTGTTATGAAACAGAAAAACCCTCGAAGCGGGCAGATATTTTTGAGAGGGGGAGCCTCGTGGAGCCCAATGTACTGTGCGGATGTGTGCGTGACAGGTGCACTGGCATGGCACATGGTTAGTTTGAGTGAACTATGTCTGTTGCGTCATCCGACTTGTCTAATGTTCATAAATTTGGCGAAAAATGATGCGGGGGAGATTCAGAACACGAACACACTTGCATGTGGACCAGATTTATGTATCAAAAGTGTGGTTTGATTTTCAAATACCAAATGCAACTTCGATGTGGCACCTCTCTCGCAAAGCGCACGGTATTGCTTGCCCCCACCCCCCTCGTGTCGGCATGAAGGGAATCCTAAGCTATGAATGCATGCCCCCTCCCCCTTAACCGAGGTTCACCTAGCAAAGTGGGAAGTAGCTAGCAGCCCCCCTCCTCCCTCGTGTCGGCAAGAAGGGAATCCTAAGCTATATATGAATGCATGCCCCCCCAATCGAGGTTCACCGTAGCAAAGTGCGAAGTAGCTAGCAGCCCCCCTCCCTCGTGTCGCCACGAAGGGAATCCTAAGCTATGAATGCATGCCCCCCAACCGAGGTTCACCTAGCAAAGTGTGAAGTAGAGCTAGCAGCCCCCCTTCCTCGTGTCGGCACGAAGGGATTCCTAAGCTATGAATGCATGCCCCCCAACCAAGGTTCACCTAGCAAAGTGCGAAGTAGCTAGCAGCCCCCTCCCTCGTGTCGGCACGAAGGGAATCCTAGCTAAGCTATGAATGCATGCCCTCCCCCCCCAACCGAGGTTCACCCTAGCAAAGTGCGAAGTAGCTAGCAGCCACCCCTCCCTCGTGTCGGCACGAAGGGAATCCTAAGCTATGAATGCACATGCCCCCCCCAACCGAGGTTCACCTAGCAAAGTGAGAAGTAGCTAGTAGACCCCCTCCTTTGTGTCAGCCCTCCCCCCAACCGAGGTTCACCCTAGCAAAGTGCGAAATAGCTAGCAACCACCCCTCCCTCGTGTCGGCACGAAGGGAATCCTAAGCTATGAATGCACATGCCCCCCCCACCCCAACCGAGGTTCACCTAGCAAAGTGCAAAGTAGCTAGCAGCCCCCCTCGTGTCGGCACGAAGGGAATCCTAAGCTATGAGCATGCCCCCCTCCCCCCCAACCGAGGTTCACCTAGCAAAGTGCGAAGTAGCTAGCAGCCCCCACCCCCCTCGTGTCGCCACGAAGGGAATCCTAATTAAGCTATGAATGCATGCCTCCCCCCAACCGAGGTTCACCTACCAAAGTGCGATGTAGCACCCCCCCACACACAAACACTTTTAGTCGGTGGGCCAGAGAGGCATATATCTCACCAAGATGGATCGTAAAACGGACCAAGAATAATCCACCTTGGTCGTACAACCTCTCTCTTGTTGTTGCTCAAAGTGATGGCCATCCATGCGACCCCGGAGATGGGCTAGCTTGCCAATAATCATGTAAGTAGCTAGTCCCCGAAGACAACCACTGCATGCTTGTGGCCCAAACATATGTATGGAGAGGTGTGTTTTTTAGTAACAATGAAGAACTTTGATGTGGCACCGTGATTTCGAACTAGAAATCCCCACACTAAGTGAGGGTTAGGTTGACGATACATATGTATGTTACACCACACTTCAAGCCAACGACAGGGATTCATATATGCATGCATGCATGCACAGTATATGCGCTCAAACTTAATTAGGTTTGAATCTCACCATGACCTATACTACGATAACATGAACCAAATGAAGAATCCGCCATGGTAACCTATCTTGTTGTTGGTGAAGGTGATCATGGATATCCACGCGGGCCCACGAATATATAGGCTTGTCGCCGATAACCACGCGAGGGAGTGTATCGTTCGAAGGCAACCACTACATGCATATATATGGAGGTGATGCGTGCATGCATGTTTGAATACACAACATTGATCTGGCGCGTGTGTCAAAAAATCGTACACTAGCTCCCCACACAGAGCGAGATCGGTTCATGATGGTGTCGTTGTACTAGCCACTTTGACTCGATGGGAGGGATTCATGCGTACACATGCATGTGTGTGTGCTCAAAGTATATCATGCATGTCATCCCAGAGCAAAAATAATAATCCCCTCCTAAGTCAAATTAACCTCTCTTGTTGTCAGGCAAAAAGAAGTGATGGACCAAGCGGGCCCACAGATGGACAACCACCACCACTTTGCATGTGGGCCAAACATATATATGTTGAATACCCAAAATGCACAACTTTGATGTGCCACATGCCTCAAAAACCGTAAACCATGCACCCACAGAGTGCGAGGTTCATATCAAGCGTACTACATATGATGGTCCCCTTCCCCCCTCTTCACCGCATACTATATGCTCCTGCCGTAATATATGTACAACCCAAAAGAATCCTCATCGATGGTGAAATTAATTAACCTCTCCCGATGTAGGTCAAAGTGATGCATGTATGCATGCATCGACGATGGCCTCGTGGGCCCACAGATGGAAGCGTCACACGTGGGTGTCCTAGATAGGATATATATGCATGTGGCCCAAAAAGGTGTTGTGTGATGTTTGAATAACCAATTTCACAATTTTGATGTGGCGCGTGCCTCGGTAACCAAAAAGTCCCGACACTGAGTGAGGTGTACTTGTTCACGGACGCATACGTATAGTATATATGCTAGTCCCCTCCCACCTCTTCGACGCGTACTATATACCACCATAACACAAACAAAAAAGATTCTACCTTGCTGGTCAAATTAACCTCACTGCCGGCTGTTCGTCAAAGTGATGGACGACGACCTCGCGGGCCCACAGAAAGCGTCACACGCGAGTATCGAGTGTCATGTAGGACAACCATCGACTGCATGTGGCCAAAACATTTATGTATGAAAGGGTTGTGTAATGTTTTAAATAACGATTTCATGACTCTGATGTGGCACCAGCCTGCCTAACAAACGGCCAACCCACACGGTGGCTCACAACTCGTAGTGTACTGCGAGCCACCTGCCACCCCCAGACGCACACACCCACACACACACCGCGAATCCACCGCAACTACGATGCATGTTAAATTAATTATCCCGCGGTGAACGTACATGTTACCAAAGGAGGGACGTTTTAATTTCATGAAAATCACAGAGATCATTAAGACGTTTTAGTACATTGATTGATTTATTTTCTATGGGTATAATGTGCAAAAATCAAATTTGAGCTACATGCACACGTGACAATGCACCTAAATGGATTGCAAAAACACATGTGTCTCACTAGGTGCATGTTTACTCCCCGTGCAACAAATTTCAAACATTGAGAATCTTGATTTTTAAATTCTAGTACATCCAAAACTTATTTGAAGTTCATGAAACTTATCCTGTTGTCATATGGACACCAATACAAAGTGGCATTGTCTTTTGTTTTGTCAAATTTGAGACCAGTTTTGATGTAATCTTTGTCTAATTACAAACGGGAGATTATTAATAATTGGGAGCCAATATCCCAAACGGATTATTTATTTGAACCATGAGCGTTAGACCAAGAATGGATACGTGCCATGCTTCGGTTAAGCAATAAAGCGGCAGCATTAATCATCCAAATAGAAAAACAATATACGTGCCGCGGCGTGACCCGTGTGGCGTGCGAGCAGGCGTGAGTTGACGGGACGCATGCGAGCAGTCCGCCGCGCAGGCAGACGGGGAGGCGTGCGTGCAAGTGTGTGAATTGACGGAGGCGTGCTCGCTACGCAGTGTTATCGGGAGGCGTGCGAGTAGCTGTGCGAAACTTTGGTAGGCATGCCAGCAGTCCGGTTCGCAGGCTCACCGGGAGGCGAGCCATCGGTTTGACCACCGGCCGCCTCTCTCCCAGAACTCCCACTACTCCATATTAATGGTGCGCCCGAGCGGCCGTACCCCCCATCCTCGCTACGCACACACAATCCTCTCTCTGTGCTTGCATCCTCGACGCTGCTCTCAGTCCTCAAAGCCGTCAGTGTATGAGGATGCTGCCGAAGCGCCCCATCGGAGGGAGTGGCAACGCCGGGGCTGCTAAAGCACCGGAGCACGGCGTGGAGATGGAGACAGAGGTTGTCGTCACCGCTGGCGAGTTATCGCTGCACCCTGACGTCGTCGACGATGTCGAGCTTCCACAACCGGAGGCGGAGTTCCACACTGACTCCGACGACGACTCCGAGGACGACTCCGACGACCACTCCGGCAACGACTCCGACGATGACGGACAGCTGGTTAGTCACCTATACCCATTTATGTGTCAAATAGATCATAGGGTTTCTCTGGTTACTCCTGGCTCACCCTTTTTGGAATAGAAATCCTGTGGTTATGTTCTCCCAATCCATGAAATCTGAGTAAGTTTCGTTACATCCGTGTAGTGTATTGATTGTTTGAATGGTACAGGTGATAAGTGATTAGTTGTTTCATCTGTGCAAATGATTTCTGCTAGTAATCCGACAAGGGTTAGTGTTCCTGCTAATAATTCCTAGGCAGGACTTGACAATTGATTTTGAATGACCTACATATGTTTGTGCCATTATTTTCTTCAAGATTGGTCTGTACATAGACGACTGTGCTTAAAAATCGAGCCATAATCTCTGAATATGTATAAATAAATAGCCATAAATTCCTAATCCTACTTCACGTCATGTAATCAGTGATTTGATGCCAAATTTGTTTTACTATATGTATAGGTGCTCTCTGACGATGTGGACAGCGAGGATGAAGATGCCCAGAGGAGGTACAAGAGGCGAATCCTGAGGGACCTTTATGCGGGAATGCATAACACGCGTATTAGGACCTAGAACGACGGCTATGGATGCCCATTTTGCAACCACAAGATTCATGACGCGTAACTAAGTGTTCTGGCGCATGCAAGAGGACGGACCGTTGGCTCCTTCAAGCAGAAGTATTCTCGCAGGGTGGCGCACGGCGCGTACGCCGAGTACCTGGAGAAGCTTCAGGATCGTGCCGGCCGCATGTGAGATGAGATGTGGGATGGATCAAACTATGTACGATTGAGTATGCTTAATGACGGTTGAACTATGCTTATGTACATGTACGCTTATTATCTATGTCTGAGTATGTTAAATATTTCGCCAAATTTTGGTAAAAATTACAACGGGGGACCAATAAACCAGGACGGAGGTAGTACGTCGATCACACACGGTTCCCAAAATTGGAACCGTGTGCAATGACTATCATTTTGCCTGCTGCGTCAATCACACACGGTCGCTCTAGCAAACCGTCGTCCCCAAAATTATTTGTGGGACAGAAAACCCTCACCAACCAGTTCAAAAAAAAGAAAACCCTCACCATCCCCACGTCACAAAAACCCTCACCCCGTCCGCCACCCCCTCGGCCCCTCCAGTACGTTCCCCATTCACACCTGCACAAGCTCCTCCGCGTCTATGCCATGGCACCGCCTATCACGGCGGTAAACACTTAGCTCGACGCCTGCCGCCGCCGCCAGGCTGCCGGCAAAGCCCACCGCATTTCGCCACTTCCGCTTGCCGCTGCCTATAGCCATTGACTTTCTCGACGCTGCTCCCAGTCGACCCAGCTCCGCTCGGTTGGGGAATCTGCCGTACTGAGGGTTCTTTCTCATGGACGACAAGGTAACTTATTTAACGAGATATTATCTCATCTCTTATCCCAGTTCATCTGCCTCCTTTAATAACCCGGCGGAAATCGCGGTGAATTCATTTTTATTAGAGCTGATTTGAGGGTTTTCTTTCATTCATAGAATGTATAGTGCACCGACACTTCAGGACATGGCGACTGCCGCCAGAGATTCCATCTCATCGTACCAGATAACTTGAGGACGCGCGCGGTATGTTCAATCTCACCCTAAATCGGTTGGCATGGCCTACTTTCCTGAACTTATTATAAATATAACTACATTTGGATAAAAGGTGCCACATGCACCATATACGTCAAAGGGGATTTTCCCCTCTTCTTTCTATATTAGGCAAATTAATGATGTATTGTTCTTTCGATTACTCTCATATTTCCATGACATCATGTTTACCCTATCTGTTTAATTATAGACTTTTGTCCTTCGATTTCAACTGTTGTACAGTTCTTTCAATTTGGGCCCATATTTGCATGTTACCATATTTTTTTAACAATCCTACCATTTTCTGCAGGACATCCCTCGCTATGCAATAGATTATGTAGTGCACAATTTTTTCCTTTACATACATCAAGGCTCCACGAATGTCATACTGCACACAAACCATGGATTTACAATCGTTGCTACTGTAAGACTTGATGAACGTGGTGACTCCTATTTTGGCACTGGCTTTCGGAATGAAATTGCAAAGTTTTATGTACTGAAAGCTGGCACTAAAATTGCACTGCACATAGAAGGGCCTGGTCATGAGATATATGCTAACTTCCCCGAAAAAATCATCCGTCCAGACTTTGTTCGAAGTAAGTTTTCTTTTCAACTATCTGCATATGTTGACTTACCCAGCAATGTCAAATGAATTGTGTAGTATTTAAGCAACCAATTGTTTTTTTACCTTGAAGACTGCAGGGCTTGCACCCCACAACATTTTATTAATAAAAAGAAGTAGAACAATACATGGATTCCTCAAGATGAGGAAAAGAAAAGGAAACTACAGAACCTAAAAAAAGCTATACAAAGGAAGGGGGAGGATACTATACCTAATAATTACAGCATTACACACAAAAATCCCCCCTCAAGGAGGTAGGAAATCAATCCACTTAAGCAAAGCATATCTATACTTCCTTTTGATTCTATGAGAGAGGAGCGTAAGATCACAATTGAAGCCATTTCTCCACGCCCTGAAAGAAGGTCTGATGTTCCTGCAAGCTCTGTCATTCCTGACCTTCCAAATATTCCACCAAGCAATAAAGACCACTTACCCAAAGAAAGGTTTGTTGAAATCCTTTCTAGCATGGCACGCAATATCCACCATGTCATCACTGTCTTTCCAAATAATTTGCAGATAATTCCACACACGGACACTGAAATTGCACTGGAAAAAGGTGGTTTCTGTCCTCAAGTGTCCCAGTTGGACAGAGTACACATTCAGACCCATCATTAATCTTCCAATGCCTCCTCTGGATCATGTCCTTAGTGTTAACCCCGTCCATTATAACAAGCCAAGCAAACATTTTGATCGACATGGTGCAGCAACTCTTCCAGATCCACCCCAGAATGGGGTTTGCTACCATTGGCTGATAAACAAAGTCATAAAACTTCTTTGCAGTATATTCAGACTTCTTACCATGCCTCCACCCCCAAGAATCATGGCAGCCACTGTCCATTTGGAAAGATCTCATCAAGGACGAAAGCTGCTGTAGATCCTGAAAGGCTTGCTCAGACAGAGGCAAATAAAAAAGATCTTGGAAATTATTAGCCTGAAAGACTTCCCTGACTGAGAGGTTTTTGTGGAGACAGAAGGAATAAAGCCTAGGAAAACGATCTTGAAGAGGAACACAACTGTTCCCAATTTGCCAATGATCACACCAGAATAGAACAGTATCTCCACTATGAACATCAACAGAAGCAACTGCTCTGAATTTATCCATTAACTTGCAGACATCTCTCCACCAAAAAGAACCACATAGTATAGTATCATGTGGGACCCTTTGGAAATAGTAAGAATCCCAAACCAAATGAACCCATGGCACATCCATCTTATTATAAAATTTATTCAGATGCTTAAGAAGGAGAGCTTCATTTTGCAAACCAAGGTTTCAGATTCCAAGCCCACCCTATTGTTATTCCCTTATCTTACTATATTCCTACCTAATAACTTCTAGTTATCAATACACTTTTCTATTGCCCTGTTTTAACTAAATATTCCCTGTACTCCCATTTCTATCAGAAAGAGCCGCTGACAAGGAGACTCCGGAGGTGGAGAACGGGGCTGCCAACAAGCGGAGGCGGGGCAAGCTAGAACCGCAAGCGACTCCAGCAGGCCTAGACTTAATCAGCAGCCTCCCCGATGATATGTTGAGAGTCATCATCTCCCTCCTCCCAATCAAATATGGGGCGCGAACAACCCTTCTTTCCCGGCGGTGGCGCCCCCTATGGAACTCCAGCCCTCTCGACCTCATCGACACCCACGAGCTCTGCCATGGCTATCGCAAAATCTTGGATGCGTTCTCCAAGATCCTCGGCAGTCACCTTGGCCCAACCAAAGGCCTTAGAATGGGCAAGTTCCGTTCCAACGGCAAGGACCGGGCCAAGCTTGATGACTGGTTCCGATCCCCCGCCCTAGATCAGCTCGAGGAGCTCACTTTTGATGATGGGCATATGCGGTCGCTGCCAACGTCCGCACTTCACCTCGCGCCCACGCTGCGCATCGCCAAGTTCAGGAACTGCCATTTCCCGCCCCTTAATGATGCGCCCGCTCTTATTCTACCATGACTGAAGCACCTCGAGCTCGTCGCCATCTGCCTCTCAAAGGGTGACATGGAGAGCCTGCTCCATGGCTGTACTGCACTCGAGTACCTTCGTCTTCAGGCGATCAATGGGTTGAGTACCTTCCACATCACCTCCATGACTCCCCGGACTATTTATGTGTGTTGCTGGTGCGGCAGGAAGACATCACAAAAGGTGGACAACAGTATGGTCATCCAGGACACACCTACACTTGAGAGATTACTTGTAGTTGATCAAGAAGGTCCAACAAGAATCAATGTCATTTCTGCGCCGAAATTGACAGTGGTGGGCTACTCATCTGACAAATACTCCGAACTTGTTATTGGATCCACACCCGTTCAGGTACAACAGCCGCCTTCTACCTCTCCTTCTACAAATTAACATTATTTCTAATTTTGAAGATGTTTGTTCATCTGTCATTCAGAAAATGATTCCGACAAGCTTGACCCCGAAACTGCGCACGGTGAAGGTCTTGGCACTAGAATCTATCGGGCCCGACCTGGAGCAAGTTGTCAGTTTCCTGAGATGCTTTCCATGCCTGGAGAAGCTATATATCGAGGTGATGTTCCTTTCCTGTTAAATGTTAACCATAAGGGAGTTCAATTTGTGACACCTTTTTCCAAGTTTACAATGACAATGTACTACGATTTCTGAAGGTTCTTTTGGAGGATTTCAGTACATACATGCCCCCCCATATTGGTTGCTTGATCCATATGGTTACAATCAATAAGCATTTCTCCTTTGGATTCATCTGTACAAGTTTTCTTAGGGGACTTCTCATCCACTCCAACCACTTGTGAAGAAGGCTACATTTTTCTAGAATGTAATCAAATGCTCATGTTAATCATGTCAGATCGAAGTTGGCATGTTAGTGCATTTTACAAATCCTGCAAACCAAATAGCTAGGCCTGTAGTAATGTTCAAAACTGCATGTAGGCACTAACATGTTTTCTTCTTTTGCAGATAAGATTAGGCCCAGTGGTGGATAATGTGATACAATATAACAATCACGTCGAATGCCTAGATCTGCATCTCTCAGAAATTACTTTGAACTCCTACTGAGGGACCTTACTGGAGATTATATTTGCCAGGTTCTTTGTTCTCAGAGCAAGGGTGCTCAAGGAAATGAGGTTTGCCCTACATTTATTTCGCAAAAATGAATGGTCTGTTGATCAGCACCGGCGCCTGCGGCAGAATGGAGTAGGCTCCAAAAATGCTGAATTTCATTTTGGAACTTCAGATGACAGAGTAATCGAAAGTCATTGGGTCAACCCCATACTTGACTTCTCAGTGGATGACCCCTTTGCAAAAATTGTGAGGTTTCGAAGCCAGACTTAGAAGCGGTGATATTAGTTTGAACCTCTGTGATATCCATGTTCAGCGCATCAGCGCGAGCCTTTGCAACTGATGATCTTAATTTCATTTCTAATATCAGTTTGAACCTTTAATCTTCGAATTTGAGCCATATAACTCTGGAATTTGAACCTTGTAACATTTCGAGCTTTTGTGGTACAATCGTTGAAATGGCATTGTATGAGACTCGTATATTGCTAGCACTATTTTGACCTTAATATGCAATGCTCTTAGATTTTATTAATCATTCTCGAATCAGTTTACCTTGTCGATCTCACAGCACATGATCTGTATAGCTAACTCGACTGCGATCTTCGACATTATTGCACACAGTTGGTTTCTTCCACCGTGTGCATTGTAGAGCGCAAAATTAATTATCGCACTCGAGTGTGCATCATCACCCTTCTGTGTAACTTTGACCTCATCACCCAAGGGTAAACTTATGACCGAAGTCATTCCACACACTTTGTTTTTACAAAGCTTTTTGCCAATAAACGCCCATGATTTGTCCCTCTTCTAACCAACGCGTGGCCAAACTAGCCGGGCGGGAAGCTTGCGCGGTAAACAACACAATAGCTCGGGAACAGGCTCACCGACGATTCATTTGGCGCCTCTTCGAGCCCACGCCTGGGGTGCGGTGTTGTCAAGCATGCACTGGATTCTGGAATCCTCCGCTATGAACGCCGTGACAAGACGTGACGATTACAGGCCGGCCGGCCCCCATTTTTTACAGCGGCCATTTAACCTACCCTTGTGTCTCTTCAACCTTTCGATCGCGCCCCACCATTGCAAGAAGCACACCCGCCACGAGAAATTCTTAGAGGGTATCCTGCGCGGCTACAATGGTGCTCCGAGAGGTTGCCGACGACGAGCAGCAGTTTAGCATGTGTGCCGTGGTGGACACCCACAGAAGGTTCATGGATCTCTCGGTGGTGTACACCAACGATCCGGTCTGGGTGGAGCAATCCATCCACATCATGGAGCTTTTGCTTGCCGAGGAGAAGTACAAGGTGGTCGGGTTCGACCTCGAGTACACCCGCGCTCGTGCTGGGTCTCGTCCCAAGGTCGCCGTCGCCCAGATGTGCCTGCGCCACCACGTCCTCGTCTACCACTACTGCCTGGCCACAAGGCCTTGCGAGCATTTCGCCAGGTTTGTGAACAACCCCCACTACATGCTCGCTATGGTGGGCATCACCAACGATGTAAAGGCGCTCAAGAGTTCGGGCATCGCCTGCCAGAATCTTGTCGACATCCAGGGCCAATACAAGATCTGGGGCAGCAAGGAGTATGCGAAGGACTCACTGGTTCACCTCACTGAGGCCATCATCGACTCCTACTACAGAGACATGAAGGATTCGTGCAACAAGGACAAGCGTGCCTGGCACTCGGCCTGGATGGAGAAACTCGAGAAAGCTCACGTCATGTACGCGGCCAAGGAGGCGTACACGAGCTACGACATGTACAGGCGAATCGTTGACATGAGGAAGTGCCTCCTTCCCCAAAACGGCCAGGGATCCAGCCGGAAGCATAGCAATGGCAAGTGTCGTCGCAACAATAAGTAGATGATTAGATCTTTGTTTCTCCTACTTTAGTATGCATGTAATTGCTTACTTTGGTGTGTGCAAATGTTATGTGTGTAGTCACTTGTGTAATTGTATGATTAATTTGGTTATGCAATGCTGTCTTTTTAAGTATATATGTTGATGCTCTGTAGACAGAGCGTAGATGGTGTGCGGAGAAAGAAAATCACATCGCACACGGACTAAACAATGGAACCCGTCGGTGTGTTTTCATCAATCACTCACATTTGTATACCAGCAATCGTTTGCTCACAACACACATGGCTTGTTAGCAGTAACCATCTGTGTTCTTATCGGTCTTCGCACACGTTTCTGATTACAGACCTGTTTGCCTCATATCACACACATCTTGTTCATTTGAACCGTTTCTGTTCTCATGTCTCAACGCAAACAGTTCATCCGAGTGAACCGCATGCCGTATATCGCGCACACCTTTGATCTTGCTGACCGTTTCTTTTGTGTTGCCTAATCACAAACAGTTCATCCGAGTGAACCGCATGCTGTACATCGCACACACCTTCATCTGTCTGCCTGTTTCTTTTGTTCCTCCTCATCACAAACGGTTGATTGAATTGAACCGTATGCCCTGCATCGCACACGCAACTAAAATCTGAACCGTGTTTGATGCATCCTCCATCGCAAACGTTTTGCACCTTTTCTGACGGTTATTTTACACCACTGTTTGCGATTATGGCATCGCACATAGTTTTGTCGAAGGGTCTCTGATCGTAGTGTCGCGTTAGCAGCATCCTGTAGTAGTGCTGGTCGACTGGTCTCTCTGCAACGATGAACCGTGGCCGAGCAAGCAACAACACATGTAGTAATAGAGCCCACGATGTAGCAGTTCAGGCAGTCCCTTCAAAACGGTGTACACGTACGTACAGGCACATTTCAAAAAATACGACCACGTACGTACATATGGGCGGGGTCTCGAACACCTACTCCCGCATACGTACGGCCAGGGCTCGTGTACATGGAGAGGCAACAGACGGCAGCAACGACGTCCGGTTCATTGGTAGCCAATCTAGACCCCGTTCTGGCACTCCGCCAATATAGAGATGGAAGTTTGGTGTCGACTGCCAGCAGCGGATAAGTATTAAATTTGGATGAATCAAATATTGTATGAATGTATAAGAGTCCCATACAAGACTGGCCCTACAACAATTAATTGCCCTAATTTTTAAACATAACACATTCTATATATATATATATATATATATATATATATATATATATATATATATATATATATACTAGCAAAAGAGCCCGTGCGCTGCAATGGAAGAATGCAAGGCCTGAGAATCAGGCTCGAAGGCATAGATATTCTAATTGAGCAATATTATCAAACCTGTCAAATATGTACCTTTAGGATCCTCGTACACGTCAGATAGCATTGCCGATTTTTGTTAACGTTTAACTCACTTTTCTTCTTCTTATTCCACCCATTATCTCTATCCCCCAATTCAAGATTGTCGCTATAAGCAATGGCACATCCGACATGCAATACCGATAGGTATTGAGGAGGAAATATAGAAAATATAAAAAAGAGCATTCTAAGGGAGATTGGAGTCGAGAAAGTCGATAAGAGTCATTCTGCTTCCGCTCGTTTGATTTTCAAAGACGGGTCGCCATTCATCATCATGGTGGTGACATAACTCGACTCTGGTCAGCGAGGGTTGCGGATGAGTATGGTGTCCTGTGTCTGAGAGTGGTGAGATAATAAATATCATACCTGTGTATGATGAAGCTGGTGCCTGGCCCGTCTTTGTCGAGAACTCCAGATAGAAGGTGAGGTTGTGTAGCTTTGTACCTAATGTACACCTTACCGTTGCCGTCATCAGGGCCTAGATGCCGCCCCCATAGGCCTTGCCTCTACAAGGTACCGCCTCTTACAATGCAATTTGTGGATGCCGTTTTCAAGTCCATTCTATATTGCATACTCTCACCACCATCGCTCGCTCGCAGAGGTCAGCGACATGTCCATGACATGGAAAAGCATTACTACTTTATAAATAGGTAGTTCTGAGTCAATGGAAGAAAAACAGATGATGTATGCATCCAATAAGCTATTACTTTGAGAAGAGTGTAGAATAGCGCCGCACCTTCTTGATGGGAAAGCGCATAAATCTCTTAGTCAGTTCATCTGCAAAGCACCAGCCCACCATGGATCCAGCATGTCAGCTTCCAACAGTCTGGCGTCGTCCGGTTTGTCTTTCTTGCCGTTGGCTTGCCTCATATAGTTTTCCTTTTCTAGATAAATCACACCTAAATACGTGAAAGCTAGCTTCTTCCAGAAGACAAATAAGTCCCAAAAAATACAGAGCATCAGGTCATGTGGTAGAGATGAATTGGTCTGGTGCCACCAACGAAACACAGAAGCAACACATCGCTAGAGAAACTGAGAGAGGGGAGCATGCATGGAAGTACGACAAAATTTAATCACCCGGGTTCACCTAAATTACCTCGAAAGTATGAATCAGTACAGTCCTGAGCGGAACCGGTGCATGTATCCAGACGAAAAAAAACACATCTATATATAGCAGCTTCATGGATAATAGAAGACGCGGATGGCTACGCCTCAGGTATATCAATCTCACAAAATCCACAACAAATTTCCCAACTCTGTACTCGATACAAAGAACCCGCAAACTATCTGTAGGAGTTGGCGCGCGCGAACCTTTTTTTGCTGTCGGAGGAGGAAATCCGGCGCGAGCGGTCACGACGACTGTGACGGACACCATGGTCTCCGTGCTCTGCTCTGCAGGAACTCCATTGGTGCATGTTGCTCCCCGGCATGGATTCCCCCATTGGCCACAAGAAAGAGGGACAAGGCTGCCTTGGCATGCCGCTTGCTCCGGGCATGGCCTGGTGAAGCGAGATGGGCAGATGTTTAGGAGGAGACGACCGAGGATGCAGAGGACCACGCCGTCGGAATCATGGGAATCGCTGGAGTGTAGCAGACTGCAACCACCCGTACGCTATGTACATCAGGTGGCTGCGGTGGTGGCGAGAAGCCCTGAGCCTCATAACCAAGCCGTCCGGCTCATGTCCTGTGAGATCCGGACTGCGTCACGCCGCCGCCGCTTCCTTTTTTATTTGTCACGCCGCCGCTGCTTCCATCCAATGGTTCGCGTGAAACCCAGAAGTGACGCGTGTGTGTCTAGCCGTATATTTATATATGAGCATAGAAAATTGAAGGAATCCTGAGTCGTAACCTTTACGGACGGGTAGACGGACGAAAACTATAGGTACATGATCACATGAATAGTACCACATCGGATGTAGAAAATAATAAAGGTGAAAAAAACTGAAAGTGTAAACTCACGGAAAGAAGTGTATTGTGACGGTGAACCCACGGAGTCAATCCGTGCTTTATTATTAGGGAAAGATATATATATATATATATATATATATATATATATATATATATATATATATATATATATATATCAATTTCTACTAAATTAGCTCAGATCCGCCAACGGAGGGGAGACACACGAGTAAAAATGCATTATAAATATCGGATTCTACACAATAGCAATCAGACGATTATCATTACAATTTCTACACAAAGCAATCCATGCAACTAACTTTGGAATCTACATGACACAAAGAAAATCCGGCCATTTGGCGTGTCCGCGAACCGAGGAGTAGTGGATCTAACCTTGGTGCCGGTGAGGGGCGGCGACGGGGCGGCTGATACGTCTCCAACGTATCTATAATTTATGAAGTATTCATGCCATGTTTACAAAAATTTTATATGGTTTCGGTATGATTTGCATGGAACTAACCAGGACTGACGTTGTTTTCAGCAGAACTACCGTGGTGTTGTTTTTCATGCAGAAATGAAAGTTCTCCAAATGAGCTGAAACTTTTTGATGATTTTTTTGGAACAAAAGAGACCCCCGAAGCTTCGTGGGAGGGCCAGAAGAGCCACGAGGAGGGCACAACCCACCAGGGCGCACCTGAGGGGCCCGGCTTGCCCCGATGGGTTATGCTCTCTTCGAAGCCCATCTTCGCGTGAAACCGATGCCAAAAAAAAATCCTATTTTGGCACTCCGCCGGAGGGGGAAATCATCACCGGAGGCCATCTTCATCATCCCGGCGGCCACCATGATGAGGAGGGAGTAGTCCACCCTCGGGGCTGAGGGTTTGTACCAGTAGCCATGTGTTTAAGCTCTCTCTTTCTCGTGTTCTTGAGATGTCATGATCTTGATGTATCGCGGGCTTTGTTAATATAGTTGGGTCGTATGGTGTTTTCCCCTCTCTATCTTGTTGTGAATTGAGTTTTCCCTTTGAGATTTCGTTTTATCAGATTGAATACTTCTATGGATTTGAGAACACTTGATGTATGTCCTGCTATAAATACCCGTGGTGACAATGGGGTATCGTATTGATTCACTTGATATGTGTTTTGGCACTCAACTCGCGGATTCCCGAGGTGACATTGGGGTAATTTATGCATAGGGGTTGATGCACGTTCTCGTCTTTGTTTCTCCGATAGAAATCTTGGGGCACTCTTTGAGGTTCTTTGTGTTGGATTGAGTATTATGAATCTGAAATTGTTTGATGCATATCGTATAATCAACTCATGGGTATTCGCGGTGACATTGGAGTATCTAGGTAACATTAGAGTGGGTTGATGTGTATCATATGGTGTTATTTTAGTATGAACTCTTGGTTAGATCGATCGGAAAGAATAGTTGGTGTTATTCTAGTATGAACTATAGGATAGATTGATCGGAAAGAATAACTTTGAGGTGGTTTCGTACCCTACAAACAATTTCTTCTTATGTTCTTCGGTAGATAGGAACTTTGGAGTGATTCTTCATCGCACGTTGAGGGAAGGTTATATGATCCAATTATATTAGCATTGTTGAGAGATTGCACTAGCGAAAGTACGAACCCTAGGCCTTGTTTTCAAGTATTGCACATTTGTGCTCCGTTTTATCAATTGCTACCGTGCTGTTTTTTATTGTTCCTATTACAAAAATCAATATCTACTATCATTACAACACTTGTATCACCATCTCTTCGTCGAACTAGTGCACCTATACAATTTACCATTGTATTTGGTATGTTGGGGACACAAGAGACTCTTTGTTATTTGGTTGCAGGGTTGTTTGAGAGAGACCATCTTCATCTTACGCCTCCCACGGATTGATAAACCTTAGGTTATCCACTTGAGGGAAAATTGCTACTGTCCTACAAAACTCCGCGCTTGGAGGCCCAACATGAGTCTACAAGAATAAAGTTGCGTAGTAGACATCAAGCTCTTTTGTAGCGCCGTTGCCAGGGAGGTGAGTGCTTGAAGGTGTATCTTTAGATCTTGCAATTGAATCTTTTAGTTTCTTGTTTTATCACTAGTTTGGTTTATAAAAATAAAACTACCAACAATGGATTTGAGGTTTCATCATATTATTCATCTTTATAATGCCTTTCGTGAAAATGATGGAAAGGAAAATTGTGCTCAATTGAGAGAAGAAGAATTCTATAAAATGTTTGACAAAAAATCTTTGAACGATGATCATGATTGCAATGTTGTTGGTATGAACTCTTTGAATATCCATGATGCTAACAATATGCAAAGCCATAAGCTTGGGGATGCTATATTTGATGAAGATGATATTTTTAGTCCCCCAAGTTTTGATGAGAAAATTTATTATGATGATATCATGCCTCCTATTTATGATGATTATATTGATGAAAGTGGATTTGGAGAGGTCATGACTTTATTTAATGATCAATCCACTATTTTGGAAGAGGCTTCAATTGATTATGAGAACAAAGTTGCTATCTATGATGATTATGGTGATGGCATGTATCCTATAAAGAATAATGATAACCATGAAACTTGTCATCATGATTTTAATTTTCAATCCCATGATAGTTATTTTGTTGATTTTGCTCCCACTACTATTCATGAGAATAAATTTGCTTATGTGGTGAGTAACAAAATTTCTATGCTTATGTATCATGAAAAGAATGCTTTATGTGATATTTATATTTTTGAATTCATTCATGATGCTACTGAAAATTATTATGAGAGAGGAACATATGCTTTTACATATCTCAATAATATCAAGTTTCCTCTCTTTATGTTGAAAGCTTTGAAGTTGCACTTGTTTTGCCTTCCTATGCGAGTTGATTCTTGTTCCCATAAGTTGTTTGCTCACAAAATCCCCATGCATAGGAAGTGGGTTAGACTTAAATGTGCTAGTCATATGTTTCATGATGCTCTATTCATGTTTCAATTCTTATCTTTTATGTGAGCATCATTCAAATCATCATGCCTAGCTAAAAAGACATTAAACAAAAGCACTTGTTGGGAGACAACACAACACTTTTACCTGTTGTTTTTGTGTGTTCACATGATTTGGCTACCGTAGTAATCATGTTTTATAGCTTTTGTTTCAATAAAGTGCCAAGTAAAGCCTTTGGGATAGTATGATGATAGTTGATTTCATCTTGTTGGAAAACAGAAACTTTTGCGTCAAGTAAAATAATTTTCAAAAATCACAGAGGTGACGAACATTTCTGAATTTTTTACACAAGATTTATATACAAATTACCTACGTTGTCCTATTTTTTTAGAGTTTTTGTAGTTAAATAAGTATGGTTAGAGAACAGATTACTACAGACTGTTCTGTTTTTGACAGATTTTCTTTTCAATGCATAGTTTGCTTGTTATCTAGTTCCTATGGCTTATATTGCTCAATGTAAATTGTGGAAATGACAAGGTACAGTAGGAATTATGTGAGAACAATTATGAATCTTGTCTTTGACAGTACCGAAGTGAATGATTTGTCTTTATCATACTAACCTATCTCACAAAGTTCCGTTAAGTTTTGTGTGATTGAAGTTTTCAAGTTTTGGGTGAGATATCGATATGAGGAGAATAAGGAGTGACAAGAACCTAAGCTTGGGGATGCCCAAGGCACCCGCAAGGTAATATTCAAGGAAGATCCAAGCAACTAAGCTTGGGAATGCCCCTCCAGGCATCCCCTCTTTCGTCTCCAACATTATCGGTAACCTCACTTGGAGCTATATTTTCATTCGTCACATGATATGAGCTTTGCTTGGAGCATCATTTTCTTTTGTTAGTATTTACTTGCTGTTAGTTAGGTAATGTTTTGCATCTTTTATTTCAATAAAAATGTCAAGTATAGCCTCTACCATGCTTATTTTGCAAGTATATGAGTTGCTGTTTCAAAACAGAAAGTTTGTCGCTGTTGCAAAAATTCCCAAGAAAAGTCAGAATGTGATAAAATTTTGAAATTTTCTGCAAAATAAGCTATGATAAATTTTATACAGTGTGGTAAATTTTCAGAATTTTTTGAGTTAAAAAAGTATGGACACTTCTTCATCCATTACAGAATGTCCTATTTTGGCAGATTGCTGTTATGTTTGCATTGTTTGCATATGTTTGCTTGTTTAATGATTCTATTTGAGGATAGGTGTATTAAATATGCAGAGGCATTTAGTATGCAATTTTTAATAATAATTTTAGTGATTCTCTATAGTAGATAATGATAAGGTTTTGCATTGATTTATACTGACTTGTCTCACGAGTTCTTGTTGTGTTTTGTGTGGATGAAGTTTTTGAGATTTAGGGAAACCGTGATATAAAAGGAATTAATGAGACACAAAATTTCAAGCTTGGAGATACCCAAGGCATCCAAAGATAATATTTCAAGAAGTCTCAAGCAGCTAAGCTTGGGGATGCCCCGGTAGGCGTCCCACCTTTGTTCATCAACAATTATCGGTTAGTATCGGTTGAGCCTAAGTTTTTTCTTCTTCACATGAGTTGTGATATTCTTGGAATGTCATTTTATTTTGTTTTGCTTGCTCTTTAATAAAATATTTAAATCTCTACCCATTTACATAACTACTCACTTGATCTTCACTTATATCGTTTTGGAGTAGTTTGTCATTTACTCTTGTGCTTCACATATACCCTATGAGTAAATTGTTGAATGAATTGAATATCATTAAGTTGAAATTATATCATTCCTAGTGGTAGCTTCACATTGGGTTTAGAAAGTGAAATCTTTTGAAGCTTGACAATCACAATATTGGTCATACAAGCAATTCATGAATGATTACTATAAGGAAGAGAACTTTCACATGCAAATATATTATCTTGGACATCTTGTATGATTGTGAATACACATTAATTATTTTCATACTTGAGAAAATTAGTTGAAGTTGGACAAGGAAGACAACATAATGAGTTATGTTTGTGTATATTTGCATAGAAGTTATATTGTTATGGATCCTCCAACATGTGGTGTTTGCCTAGGATCTTTTGCTAGCCAAAAAATCGTACTAAGTAGAGATACTACTTGTGCATCCAAAAACCCTTAAACTCAGTTTCGTGCCATGAGTGTCCACCATACCTAACTATGGACTGAATAATATCCTTCAAGTAAGTTGTCATCGGTGCATAAAGCAATAAAAATTGCTCCTGAATATGTTTGATCTTTTATTGTAAGGGAAAATTGAGCGTTGTACGAACTTGTGATGGCAAAGTAATAAAAGCGACGGACTGCATAATAAAAGTTGCTATCATAAGGGGCAACATAACGTGACGTTCCTTTGCTTTAAGAGCTTGGACATCCAAATAAAAAGCGCATGACAACCTCCGCTTCCCTGTGCGAAAGGCCTATCTTTTACTTCTCTGTATTTACTTTTATGCAAAGAGTCAATAGTATGAATTCTCATTTCAACCTCAACTATTCTCTAGTTGGCAAGCATCATGTGGTGGGGAAAGATCTAGGCACATATGACCAGTCAAATATATTTGATCATGATTTATTATTGTTGACAATTATCTCTATGATAAATGAGTTGGGAGGCAAAATATTAACCCCTATCTTTCTCTGTGTTCGATGGATGCCATTTGTTCTAAGAATATTCTTTGAGTACTAGCAATCATGGAAGACTATATGATGACTGAGTATATCGAGCTCTTACATAGACTATAAGTTGAATTGCAATTGTTTGGTGACTAATAATATAGGTTGTTGAGTTTTAAGAGAATTCATTGTTTGAACCTTAACATGTGAATTGATTGCTACTTTGTCATGATGAGTTATGAAAAAGAGTTACTGTTATGATGCTAGGAAAAGTGATTGAAATTATCATTGATCAAACATATGCACTATGCTAGCATTCACACTTCATAAATTATTTCTTTTATCATTTACCTACTCGAGGACGAGTAGGAATTAAGCTTGGGGATGCTGATACGTCTCCAACGTATCTATAATTTATGAAGTATTCATGCCATGTTTACAACAATTTTATATGGATTTGGTATGATTTGCATGGAACTAACCCGGACTGACGTTGTTTTCAGCAGAACTACCGTGGTGTTGTTTTTTGTGCAGAAATGGAAGTTCTCCAAATGAGCTGAAACTTTTTGATGATTTTTTTTGAACAAAAGAGACCCCTGAAGCTTCGTGGGAGTGCCAGAAGAGCCACAAGGAGGGCACAACCCACCAGGGCGCCCTTGAGGGGCCCAGCTTGCCCCGGTGGGTTGTGCTCACCTCGAAGCCCATCTTCGCGTGAAACCGACGCCAAAATTTTTTATAAATAGAGAAACCATCAGAAATAAACCTAGATCAGGAGTTCCGCCACCGCAAGCCTCTGTAGCCATGAAAAACCAATCTAGACCCCATTTTGGCACTCCGCCGGAGGGGGGAAATCATCACCGGAGGCCTTCTTCATCATCCTAGCGGCCACCATGATGAGGAGGGAGTAGTCCACCCTCGGGGCTAAGGGTTTGTAAAAGTAGCTATGTGTTTAATCTCTCTCTCTCTCTCTCTCGTGTTCTTGAGATGTCATGATCTTGATGTATCATGGGCTTTATTAATATAGTTGGATCATATAGTGTTTTCCCATCTCTATCTTGTTGTGAATTGAGTTATACCTTTGAGATTTTGTTTTATCAGATTGAATACTTCTATGTATTTGATAACACTTGATGTATGTCTTGCTATAAATAACCGTGGTGACAATGGGGTATCATATTGATTCACTTGATATGTGTTTTGGCACTCAACTCGCGGATTCCCGAGGTGACATTGGGGTAATCTATGCATAGGGGTTGATGCACGTTCTCGTCTTTGTTTCTCCGGTAGAAATCTTGGGGCACTCTTTGAGGTTCTTTGTGTTGGATTGAGTATTATGAATCTGAAATTGTTTGATGCATATCGTATAATCAACTCACGGATACTCGCGGTCACATTGGAGTATCTCGGTGACATTATAGTTGGTTGATGTGTATCATATATATGTTGTTATTTTAGTATGAACTCTTGGTTAGATCGATCGGAAAGAATAGCTTGGTGTTATTTTAGTACGAACTCTAGGATAGATTAGCTTTGAGGTGGTTTTGTACCCTACAAACAATTTCTTCTTATGTTCTCCGCTATATAGGAACTTTGGAGTGATTTTTCATCGCACGTTGAGGGAATGTTATATGATCCAATTATATTAGCATTGTTGAGAGATTGCACTAGCGAAAGTACGAACCCTACACTACTGTAGGATACTGCTAACGCGACACTACGATCAGAGACCCTTTGCCGAAACTGTGTGCGACGTAATAATCGCAAACGGTGGTGTAAAACACCGTCAAAAAGGTGCAAAATGTTTGTGATGGCGGAGCCATCAAACACGATTCAGATTTTAGTTGCGTGTGCGATGCAGGACACATGGTTAATCCATTCAAACTGTCTGCGATGAGGCAGAACAACAGAAATGGGCAGCCATAACAATGTGTGTGCGATGCAGGACACACGGTTAATCCATTCGAACTATTTGCGATGAGGTAGAACAACAGAAACGGGTAGCCATATCAATGTGTGTGCGATATACGACATATGGTTAACTCGGACGAACTGTTTTCGATTAGGGAACACAACAGAAACGGTTTAACTTAACAAGATGTGTGTTATATGTGGCATACAGTTCACATGGATGAACTATTTGCAATGAGCTAAAAGAACACAAACGAGTCGTGTAAACAAGATGTGTGTGATACGTGGCAAACAGCCGACTCGGATTTGCGATGAGAAATTACAACACAGACGGTCAATACAGTTACTTCGTGTGCGATTCTGTGTGTACAAAAAACTTTGAAAAATGCAAACTAGTTGCTTGCGGACTTGCGGTGGCGGAGTATTGCACATGATGCGTCTGCGAGTACTCGTGTGCAATGATTAGTATGTTCCATATCTACATACTTAACATATGTGGTCCATATCTACATACTTAACATATATGGTCCATATCTACATACTTAACATATATAGTAACAGCTAGCACATTTTAAGAGGCTGAGGGCCAACAACCACAACTATCCACTGGAAGCAGCTTGATCACGGCGACTCGGCATCTCATCAATGAAGAGGAAGAGCCCTCCCGTGCCTTGGTAGAGCATGAGTAGAACAGTGTCCCCAATTTTCCAATATGGATGCATTGCCACGAGAAGCGAGAACTTGTTAATTTGAATGGTTCCATTTCTGCGGGAAATGCAGTACATTGCAATCACTTTGGCGTTATTAGCAGGCACAAGTGTAATTTGACCACGCCGGGAAATCGATCCAGGAACTGCTACAGGGGGCAATTTTTGTTGACATGTAGAATAAAAAACAATTGTAACATATCGTTGAAGATATATGTAGTTTATGAGCATCAACATTAAAATGAGACTTTTTACCAGCGTTTTGTGCACACAATTGGTCTTGCTCAGTGTGTGCACCATAGGTCTAATTAATCCCATCCAAAATCCAGTGTTCATACGCTGTGCTATCTCTGTCAGATTATCAACAAAGTTTATGACATGCTTCAAGTCCTTCCAGTGAAATTTGGCACTCTTAGTAACATACAGATTGTTCACTATGCATCCAACATATCCTACTTAAAAGGTGGAACGGTATTATTTATTCAGAACATGGCAGAAGAATATATAGTGTGCATAAATTGGTAAATAGAATTTGTTACTGCCTAGGAACGGAGTCAGAATATGATATCACAATTGGTTGCCTAAATAGTGATCAATTGGTTGCTTAAATAGTAATATGACAGCATGGAGAAAGTTGAAAGGACACTAACCTCGATCAGACTTTGATCGCTGATGACGTTGGGGAAGTAAACATCCATGTTAATTAGACCAGGCTTTGGTGCGCGCACTAGAATTTAATTGCCAGCTTTCAGTTCATAACACTTAGACATTTTTCTCCAAAGGTCCGCATTAAAATAGGAGTGACCATCTTTATCAAGTTGTACGCTAACCGTCATTGTAAATCCATGTTGTGTTGTCAATATGACATCCTCGCAGTCATCAGCAAAGTAAATCCCAAGATTCCCTTCTACTCCTATTCTTGCAAAGCAAGGGATGTACTGCTTGAAATGAAAATTAAGATCGTAAATTAGATATATTGAAATAACAGAGCAAGATGCAAATATGGGAGTAACTGATAGAACAGATCCATATATAGATGAAAGCAAACTACAAAAATATAGAATTAAAAATAGATAATGTAACAAAGATTTGATGCAAATATATAGATAATGTAGCAACAGACGGTATATGTTCACAAATTTAGGCCATGCCGACCATGGTAGGTTGAGATTGAACATACCGAGCGCTCCCTGAAGTCATCCGGAATGGTGAGATAGAACCTCGTTTCCGACTAGCCACGACCACAGTTGCCCGATTTGTGCTCGCACTATGGACACATGAATGAACACCCACGAATCTGCTAGAACAAAAACGATTCCACGGCGATTTTCGTCGGTTGATTAACAGTGATGGACGGACTGCGATAAGAGATGAGTGAATATTTCGCTAATTAAGTTGATTACCTTCTCCATGAGAAAAATCCCCGGCCCAATCCCGCAGAAAACCCCAGTCGACCAGAGTCTAGAATGTCGGTGCAGATAGGCGGCGGAAAGCGGTAGGGGCGAAATCCGGTGCTGTTTGGAGCGTGACTTACGCCCGCCGCCAAAAGCCGCCGAGCTTAGGGTGCAGAGTTGCGGAGGAGTCCGCGGCGAGTGAGTGGGGACGAAGTGGGCGAGGGTTTTCTTTTTTCCTTTTGCATGTGTGAGTGAACACACATGGTTCACAGAGGCGATGGAGATGAATCATGTGCGATAGTAAATCACCGAGATTTTTTTTGCGGGAGTAAATCACCAAGATTGAATGGGAATCCAAATTACCTTTGTCCTTCATCCATGAGTTTTTTTCTACGATGAACATAAACCCTGCTAATCACCGTGTTCAAATTTGACACTTTTCTGGGTTCATTCACAATATTTAGGGGATTATGTGCATTTTGTAGGCATTAATGCACATAATTCAAATTCAAACAATCGATGCATGAAAGGGTGCACAAGAACGGTCTGGAAAAACCATACTCATGGTATTTAGTAATTTCTCAAGCCTTTTACAAGGAATGGGCAGAGATTTCAATGGAATGTGTGGCAATAGTCAACCACAAACGCGTCATTTACTCGGTTATCAACTATAGAACAATGAAATATGTGCTTGAAAAACATGACGGCTGGCATGGTGCCATGGTATGGCCTTACCGTGCCCTGGTTAAAAGCTGAGAAGGTTTGATTTATGTCGTCATGCACGCCCTTCATAAATCGAACCATCACCGAGGAAGTTCAATGCCTTCGAGAGGGAAATCACCAAGATTGAAGGGGAATCCAAATTTCCGTCCTAATTTGTCATTCCGTTTTTCTCCAACGATCAACATACCGCCTACAATGCAACGTGTTCAAATTTGACATTTTTTCGAACTCAGTTACCATATTTAGGGGATTATGTGCATTTTCTAGGCATTAATTATGCACATAATTCAAATTCAAAAATTCGATGCATGAAAAGGTGAACAAGAACGGACTGGAAAACCATGCTCATGCTATCTAGTACGTTCTCATGCCTTTTACAAGGAATTGGCAGGTATTTCAAGGAAATGTGTGGCAATAGTCAACCATAAACGCTTCGTTTACTCGGTTAACAACTAAAATGAAATACATGCTTGGAAAACATGACGCCTGGTGTGGTGCCATGGTATGACCTCACCGTGCCCTGGTAAAAATGTTTTCATGCACACCTTTCATAAAACGAACCATCACCGAGGAAGTTTCATGGTTTCGAGGGGAAATCACCAAGATTGAAGGGGGATCCAAATTTCCTTTGTCCTTCGTCCACGAGTTTTTTTCTATGATGAACATACAACCTGCAAATCACCGTGTTCAAATTTGGCCCTTTTTCGGGTTCATTTGCCATATTTAGGGGATTATGTGTGTTTCCTAGGCATTAATGCACATAATTCAAGTTCAAACAATCAGTGCATGAAAGGGTCCACATGAACGGCCTGGAAAACCATGCTCGTGCCATTTAGTAATTTCTCATGCCTTTTACAAGGAATGGACAGATATTTCGATGAAATGTGTGGCAATAGCGAACCACAAATGTTTGTTTGTTGGTTTTCAACTACAGAAAAAAATGAAATAAATGCTTAAAAAACATGACGCTTGGCATGGTGCCATGGTATGACCTCACCATGCCCTGGTAAAAATTTGAGAAGGTTTGACTTATGTCTTCATGCACGCCCTTCATAAATTGAACCATCACTGAGGAAGTTCCATTCTTTCGAGAGGGAAATCCTCAAGATTGAAGGGGAATCCAAATTTCCATCCTAGGTTGTCATTCAGTTTTTTTCAACGGTCAACATACCGCCTCAAATGCAACATGTTCACATTTGACATTTTCCCGAGCTCATTTACCATATTTAGGGGATTATGTGCATTTTCTAGGCATTAATAGACATGATTCAAATTCGAACAATCGGTGCATGAAAAGGTGCACAAGAACGGTCTGGAAAACCATGCTCGTGTTATTTAGTACATTCTCATGCCTTTTACAAGGAATGGGCAGATATTTCAAGGAAATGTGTGGCAATAGTCAACCATAAACGCGTTGTTTACTGGGTTAACAACTATACAAAAAATGAAACACATGGTTGGAAAACATGACGCCTGGCGTGGTGCCATGGTATGGCCTCACCATGCCCTAGTAAAAATTGGAGAATGTTTCCCTTATGTCGTGATGCACGCCTTTCATAAAATCGAACCATCACCGAGGAAGTTTCATGGTTTCGAGGGGAAATCACCAAGATTGAAGGGGGGGTCCAAATTTCCTTTGTCCTTTGTCCACGAGTTTTTTTCTATGATGAACATACAACCTGCAAATCACCGTGTTCAAATTTCGCACTTTTCCGGGTTCATTTGCCATATTTAGGGGATTATGTGCATTTCCTAGGCATTAATGCGAATAATTCAAGTTCAAACAATCGGTGCATGAAAGGGTCCACAAGAACGGCCTGGAAAACCATGCTCGTGCCATTTAGTAAATTCTCATGCCTTTTACAAGGAATGGAGAGATATTTCGATGAAATGTGTGGCAATGGTCAACCACAAGTGTTTGTTTTTGGGTTTTCAACTATAGAAAAAATGAAATAAATGCTTACAAAACATGATACCTCGCATGGTGCCATGGTATGACCTCACCATGCCCTGAAAAAAATTTGAGAAGGTTTGGCTTATGATGTCATGCACGCCCTTCATAAATCGAACCATCACCGAGGAAGTTCCACGCTTTCGAGAGGGAAATCCCCATGATTGAAGGCGAATCCAAATTTTCTTCATTCTTTGCCCTGGAGTTTTTTTCTACGACGAACATACACCCTGAAAATCACCGTGTTCAAATTTGGCATTTTTCCGGGCTCATTTACCATATTTAGGGGATTATGTGCATTTTCTAGGCATTTAGCGCATATAAATCCAATCCAGCTACACGTGCACAGGTGTGATGTGAGGGACGTGGATTGCAGTTCGATCGCGACGCATCCTGATACGTCTCCAATGTATCTATAATTTTTTATTGTTCCATGCTATTATATTATCTTTTTTGGATGTTTAATGGGCTTTATTATGCACTTCTATATTATTTTTGGGACTAACCTACTAACCGGAGGCCCAATGCAAATTGCTGTTTTTTGCCTATTTCAGTGTTTCGCAGAAAAAGAATATCAAACGGAATCCAAACGGAATGAAACCTTCGGGAGAGTTATTTTTGGAACAAACGCAATCCAAGAGACTTGGAGTGGACGTCAAGGAAGCAACGAGGCGGCCACGAGGTAGGAGGGCGCGCCCAGGGGGTAGGCGCGCCCCCACCCTCGTGGGCCCCTCATGGCTCCACTGGCCTACTTCTTTCGCCTATATATACTCATATACCCCGAAAACATCCAGGAGCACCACAAAACCCTATTTCCACCATCGCAACCTTCTGTACCCGTGAGATCCCATATTGGGGCCATTTTTGGCGCTCCGCCGGAGGGGGAATCGATCACGGAGGGCTTCTACATCAACACCATAGCCTCTCCGATGATGTGTGAGTAGTTTACCATAGACCTTCGGGTCCATAGTTATTAGCTAGATGGCTTGTTCTCTCTCTTTGATTCTCAATACCAAGTTCTCCTTGATCCTCTTGGAGATCTATTCCATGTAATACTTTTTGCGGTGTGTTTGTCGAGATCCGATGAATTGTGGGTTTATGATCAAGATTATCTATGAACAATATTTGATTCTTCTCTGAATTCTTTTATGTATGATTTGATATCTTTGCAAGTCTCTTCGAATTACAGTTTGGTTTGGCCTACTAGATTCATCTTTCTTGCAATGGGAGAAGTGCTTAGCTTTGGGTTCAATCTTGCGGTGTTTGATCCCAGTGACAGAAAGGGAACCGATACGTATTGTATTGTTGCCATCGAGGATAAAAAGATGGGGTTTATATCATATTGCTTGAGTTTATCCCTCTACATCATGTCATCTTGCTTAATGCGTTACTCTGTTCTTATGAACTTAATACTCTAGATGCATGCATGCTGGATAGCGGTCGATGTGTGGAGTAACAGTAGTAGATGCAGAATCGTTTCGATCTACTTGTCACGGACGTGATGCCTATATACATGATCATGCCTAGATATTCTCATAACTATGCGCTTTTCTATCAATTGCTCGATAGTAATTTGTTCACCCACCGCAAGATATGCTATCTTGAGAGAAGCCACTAGTGAAACCTATGGCCCCCGGGTCTCTTTTATATCATATTATATCTCTTTTATTTACATCGCATCTCGTTTACTATTTTGCAATCTTTACTTTTCAATATATGCAATAAAAATACCAAAAATATTTATCTTACTATCTCTATCAGATCTCACTTTTGCAAGTGGCCGTTAAGGGATTGACAACCCCTTTTATCGCGTTGGTTGCAAGGTTCTTATTTGTTTGTGCAGGTACTAGGCGACTTGCGTGTAACCTCCTACTAGATAGATACCTTGGTTCTAAAAAACTGAGGGAAATACTTACGCTACTTTGTTGCATCACCCTTTCCTCTTCAAGGGAAAACCAATGCATGCTCAAGAGCTAGCAAGAAGGATTTCTGGCGCCGTTGCTGGGGAGGTTTACGCCAAGTCAAGTCAAGATTTGATCTCCCGACAACTCGCCGATTTCTGGCGCCGTTGCCGGGGAGATCTACGCACAAGTCAAGACATACCAAGTACCCATCACAAACTCTTATCCCTTGCATTACATTATTTGCCATTTGCCTCTCGTTTTCCTCTCCCCCACTTCACCTTTGCCTTTTCTTCGCCCTTCTTCTGTTCGTATTTTCATTTGCCTTGATGTCTTACTTGGCTCGTTTGCTCGTTTGGTTGGAATAATTATTTATTTATTGCTAAACAGAGAACCTAAGATCTATGGATCCTCATCCGCTTGCTAATATTTTTAAGAGGTCCAATTATGATGAACCAATTGCTAGTGAGTTTTGTGCACTAGATTATCTTTATGAAATTTTGCTTGAAATTTGTGAATCTGAAAATTGTGATGAAGTACTTTATGAAGAGATTCACGATAGCTCCTTGAATAAAAAGCATGATTGAAATGATTTTACTGTAAATTATCTTGATGTCAATTTTGATAATAATATGCAAAACCCTAAGCCTGGGGGTGCTAGTTTTGCTATGACTACTATTTGTTGCAATGATCATGATTGGGGTGATTCTTCTTTTGATCTTGAAAATTTATTTAAGCCCCATGATAAATATGAGATTGATAATAATGTTTGCAATAATATTGAAAGTGGGTTTGAAAGAGTGTCAACTTTAGATCCCACATATTTGGAGAATGTTCAATCTTATGAAGTTTTTGATAAAAGTGGGTTTGGAGAGGTCATGACTTTAGCTAATGTTAATCCCACTATTTTGGAAGAGTGTCAACTTTGCATACATGTGGATCATGTTAAGCATATGTTTTGTGATAGCTATATTGTTGAATTTTCTTTTGATCCTACATGTAATTATTATGAGAGAGGAAAATATGGTTGTAGAAATTTTCATGTTACTAAATTACCTCTCATTATTTTGAGATTGCTATTGTTTCTTTCTGCTACCTTGCATATGCTAGTTTCTGCTTGCCTTGAATTTTTTTTGCCTATAAGATGCCTATGCATAGGAAGTATGTTAGACTTAGATGTGTTTGTCACGTGTTTTATGATCCTCTCTTTGTGCTTCAATTCTTGTCTTTCATGTGAGCATCATTGAAATCTCAATGCCTAGCTAAAAAGGCTTTAAAGAAAAGCCCTTGTTGGGAGACAACCCAATATTTTTCTTTTCTGTTTTATAATAAATAATTCATCTAGCCTCTGGTTAGATGTGGTTTTATGTTTTAATTAGTGTCTGTGCCAAGTAAAACCTTTAGGATAACCTATGGTGATAGTTAATTTGATCTTGCTGAAAAACAAAAAAAATTGCGCGCACGAGATTAGTTTTCATAAATCACAGAAACGTGCTTTTCAGTTGATTCTTTTTTGCAGAAGATTAATAAACAAATTACCCAGGACTTCCTAATTTGATAGAATTTTTAGGGTTCCAGAAGTATGCATTTGATACAGATTACTTTAGATTGTTCTATTTTTGACAGATTCTGTTTTTCGTGTGTTGTTTGCTTATTTTGATGAATCTATGGCTAGTATCGGGGGGTATGAACCATAGAGAAGTTGGAATACAGTAGGTTTAACACCAATATAAATAAAGAATGAGTTTATTATAGTACCTTGAAGTGGTGGTTTGTTTTCTTGCACTAACGGAGCTCATAAGATTTTTTGTTGAGTTTTGTGTTGTGATGTTTTCAAGTTTTGGGTAAAGATTTGATGGATTTTGGAACAAGGAGTGGAAAGAGCCTAAGCTTGCTGATTCCCAAGGCACCCCAAGGTAAAAGTCAAGGACAACTCAAAGCCTAAGCTTGGGGATGCCCCGGAAGGCATCCCCTCTTTCGTCTTTGTCTATCGGTAACTTTACATAAGGCTATATTTTTATTCACCACATGATATGTGTTTTGCTTGGAGCGTCTTGTATGATTTGAGTCTTTGCTTTTTAGTTTACCACAATCATCCTTGCTGTACACACCTTTTGGAGAGACACAAATGAATTGGAATTTATTAAAATACTCTATGTGCTTCACTTATATCTTTTAGAGCACGGTGGTGGTTTTATTTTATAGAAATTATTGGTCTCTCATGCTTCACTTATATTATGTTGAGAGTCCTTTAGAACAACATGGTAATTTGCTTTGGCTATAAAATTAGTCCTAATATGATAGGCATCCAAGAGGGGTATAATAAAAACTTTCATATAGAGTGCATTTAATACTATGAGAAGTTTGATACTTGATGATTGTTTTGAGATATGAAGATGGTAATATTAAAGTTGTGCTAATTGAGTAATTGTGAATTTGAGAAATACTTGTGTTGAAGTTTGCAAGTCCCGTAGCATGCACGTATGGTAACCGTTGTGTAACAAATTTGAAGCATGAGGTATTTCTTTGATTGTCATCCTTTGTGTGGAGGTCGGGATCGCGCGATGGTTAACTCCTACCAACCCTTCCCCTAGGAGCATGCGTGTAGTGCTTGATTTTGATGACTTGTAGATTTTTGCAATAAGTATGTGAGTTCCTTATGACTAATGTTGAGTCCATGGATTATACGCACTCTCACCTTTCCATCATTGCTAGCCTCTTCGATACCGTGCATTGCCCTTTCTCACCTTAAGAGTTGGTGCAAACTTCGCCGGTGCATCCAAACCCCGTGATATGATACGCTCTATCACACATAAACCTCCTTATATCTTCCTCAAAACAGCCACCATACCTACCTAATATGGCATTTCCATAGACATTCCGAGATATATTGCCATGCAACTTTCCACCGTTTCATTTATCATGACACGTTTCATCATTGTCATATTGCTTTGCATGATCATGTAGTTGACATCGTATTTGTGGAAAAGCCACCATGCATAATTTTTATACATGTCACTCTTGATTCATTGCATTCCCCGGTACAGCGCCGGAGGCATACATATAGAGTCATATTTTGTTCTAGTATCGAGTTGTAATCCATGAGTTGTAAATAAATAGAAGTGTGATGATCATTATTATTAGAGCATTGTCCCTTGAAAAAAAAGAAAAAAAGGCCAAATAAAAAAGGAAAGGCCAAATAAAAAAAGAAAGGCCAAAATAAAAGAAGAAGAAAGGGGACAATGCTACTATCTTTTTTCCACACTTGTGCTTCAAAGTAGCACCATGATCTTTATGAGAGAGAGTCTCTTGTTTTGTCACTTTCATATACTAGTGGGAATTTTTCATTGTAGAACTTGGCTTGTATATTCCAACAATGGGCTTCCTCAAATGCCCTATGTCTTCATGAGCAAGCAAGTTGGATGCACACACACTTAGTTTCTTTTGTTGAGCTTTCATACATTTATAGCTCTAGTGCATCCGTTTCATGGCAATCCCTACTCCTTGCATTGACATCAATTGATGGGCATCTCCCTAGCCCGTTGATTAGCCGCGTCAATGTGATACTTTCTCCTTTTTTGTCTTCTCCACACAACCTCCATTATCATATTCTATTCCACACATAGTGCTATATCCATGGCTCACCCTCATGTATTGCGTGAAAGTTGAAAAAGTTTGAAAAAATTAAAGTATGAAACAATTGCTTGGCTGAAACCGAGGTTGTGCATGATTTGAGTATTTTGTGTGACGAAGATGGAGCATAGCCAAACTATATGATTTTGTAGGGATGAACTTTCTTTGGCCATGTTATTTTGAGAAGACACAATTGTTTAATTAGCATGCTTGAAGTATTATTATTTTTATGTCAATATTAAACTTTTGTCTTGAATCTTTCGGATCTGAACATTCATGCCACAATAAAGAAAATTACATTGAGAATTATGCTAAGTAGCATTTCACATCAAAAATTCTGTTTTTATCATTTACCTACTCGAGGACGAGCAGGAATTAAGCTTGGAGATGCTTGATACGTCTCCAACGTATCTATAATTTTTGATTGTTCCATGCTATTATATTATCTGTTTTGGATGTTTAATGGGCTTTATTATGCACTTTTCTATTATTTTTGGGACTAACCTACTAACCGGTGGCCCAGTGCAAATTGCTGTTTTTTGCCTATTTCAGTGTTTCGCAGAAAAATAATATCAAACGGAATCCAAACGGAATGAAACCTTCGGGAGAGTTATTTTTGGAAAAAACGCAATCCAGGAGACTTGGAGTGGACGTCAAGGAAGCAACGAGGCGGCCACGAGGTAGGAGGGCGCGCCCCCACCCTCGTGGCTCCACCGACCTACTTCTTTCGCCTATAGATACTCATATACCCCGAAAACATCCAAGAGCACCACGAAACCCTATTTCCACTGCCGCAACCTTCTGTACCCGTGAGATCCCATCTTGGGGCCTTTTCCGGCGCTCCGCTGGAGGGGGAATCGATCACGGAGGGCTTCTACATCAACACCATAGCCTCTCCGATGATGTGTGAGTAGTTTACCACAGACCTTCGGGTCCATAGTTATTAGCTAGATGGCTTCTTCTCTCTCTTTGATTCTCAATACCAAGTTCTCCTCGATCCTCTTGGAGATCTATTCGATGTAATACTTTTTGCAGTGTGTTTGTCGAGATACGATGAATTGTGGGTTTATGATAAAGATTATCTATGAACAATATTTGATTCTTCTCTGAATTCTTTTATGTATGATTTGATATATTTGGTTTGGCCTACTAGATTGATCTTTCTTGCAATGGGAGAAGTGCTTAGCTTTGGGTTCAATCTTGCGGTGTTCGATCCCAGTGACAGAAAGGGAACCGATACGTATTGTATTGTTGCCATCGAGGATAAAAAGATGGGGTTTATATCATATTGCTTGAGTTTATCCCTCTACATCATGTCATCTTGCTTAATGCGTTACTCTGTTCTTATGAACTTAATACTCTAGATGCATGGTGGATAGCGGTCGATGTGTGGAGTAATCGTAGTAGATGCAGAATCGTTTCGATCTACTTGTCACGGACGTGATGCCTATATACATGATCATGCCTAGATATTCTCATAACTATGCGCTTTTCTATCAATTGCTCGATAGTAATTTGTTCGCCCACCGCAAGATATGCTATCTTGAGAGAAGCCACTAGTGAAACCTATGGCCCCGGGTCTCTTTTATATCATATTATATCTTTTTTATTTACATCGCATCTCGTTTACTATTTTGCAATCTTTCCTTTTCAATCTATGCAACAAAAATACCAAAAATATTTATCTTACTATCTCTATCAGATCTCACTTTTGCAAGTGGCCGTTAAGGGATTGACAACCCCTTTATCGCGTTGGTTGCAAGGTTCTTATTTGTTTGTGCGGGTACTAGGCGACTTGTGTGTAACCTCCTACTGGATTAATACCTTGGTTCTAAAAAACTGAGGGAAATACTTATGCTACTTTGTTGCATCACCCTTTCCTCTTCAAGGGAAAACCAACGCATGCTCAAGAGATAGCACATCCTACGGTGCACACGCGCGATCCACGTGGCTGGGGTTTCGGCCAATCATGACGCAACACACAATAGGCTCAGCGAACACTGTTTCCGGAAGCGACAGATATGAACCGTATGCGATAATGAACGAGCGAAATTGTAAGGGAAGCCAAATTTCTGTTGTCGTTTGTCGTTGAGCTCTTGAATACCACCGCACTGTACGGGTGCCCGGCCCCTCCGTCCTAGAGCTCTCTCCAGGCATCGTCCATGGCACTGCAGCACATAGTAACTAGTAAGGAAGCGATGGCATCCCGCGGCGCCGCGTTCCTCGCCGCCCGCGACCGCACTCATGGTAAGGAAGCGAAGGCATCTCGCCGCACCGAGTTCACCGCCACCGGCGGCCAAACAGTTACATTGGCGGACTTTGAGGCTGCCATGGTTGAATGGGTAGTGGATCTAGAGGCGTCCAAAGCCGCACAGAAGGAGGGGAAAAGGCAGAAAGCAGTCAAGAAAAGAGAGTCCCGCCGCCGCAAGAAAAAAGAGGCTTCACGCCATGGTGAGAAGAGCTTGGCGGAGATGAAAGCACGGTGTGCTGCCGCCTACAAGGCCGGGAAGGAGAACACCGACATCTGACCAGCATGCCTCGATGGCAGCATGTGAGAAGTAGTTTAAGTTTGTAGTATTAGAGCAAATTACCAGTAGTACTTTAAGTTTGTAGTATTAACGTACAATGTCGGTAAGAGCATCCTTTGAGGGCTTTGAGCGTTGATTAGCATGTGTGCCCGTGTGCTTTTTTTGTGTTAATCATTAGAAGATCACAAAACACACAGTTTCTATGCCGTACCCGTCTGTGTTTTTTGCGTTAATGACCCACAAGTCAGTTACCTGTGTGATGTTTCCTAATAAACCAGGCGTACCATTGAACGAAAAAATCAAGTACACGTGTACCTTTTTTTGGAGACGGGATCTGCCAACTTTCTTTTTTCTCGCACACGAGTATTTTACGCGCTTCGTCTGTGTTGTGTGTTTCCCCCGCCCAAGTTTCAAGTTTCGCAGCGAAATTTTCGTTATGCACGTGATTTCAGAATTTACTCCTCCAACCACATCCCCACCCTCAGTATCCCCCCCTCGTGCCTCCCCCTACCGGCATCTCAAACTGCCGCCGCCGCAACCACAGCTTCAACCACATCTACGTTCTGCGCGGATCCAGTCAGGTAACCCACTGATCTCTATCATGGCCCTGGACTGATTGCTTAAATGGCACTTGCAAAACATCCTCATGCCTCCAAATCCCCCCCCGCTAGGAGATGATGGAGGTCCATGGCGCGATGGCCGCTGTGCGTGTTAACCCGGAGGAACACCTCGCCTCCGCCGCCGGCGCCGACATGGTGTAGGCTCTGGCCCAGTTGAAGTCCCCCAGCGACTACCCCCCAGGACTTAACAGGTAAAGATCTGACCAGCTAAATCTTACCAATACCACTTGCAACGACTATGATTTGTACGATTGATGTATTAAGCATGTTCGTGCCTTGTTTATTTCAATATTGCACACTGTGTGATGTTCAAATATTACCATGTCCAGCTCAATTTCACCAATACCAGCAACAAACTTACAATACATGACTCAGGATATCACTAGAGATGCTGCCCATTTGCTATTTTTAGTGGATTCTAACCCTGTTGTACTTAACATGCATGTCCATGTACTTACGCAGGGTCATAATGGCCGATGCTTTTGTTTGCCGTCGAGGTGAGCTGCATCCCATGTCTTACAGTATTTCACATAATTTGTGCAATTGCAATTTAACTTCTACCATTTACTGGTTTCCTGTAGGTACACAGGTCAGTGGCACTGATCCACGCTTTGACCCGGTGGAGCAGCTCGCCTCCGCCGTCGCTGACTTTGGGCGGGCTCTGGCCAAGATGAAGTGCCCCAGCAACTACCTCTCAGGACTTACCAAGTATGTGAAGGAAATATGCCCTAGAGGCAATAATAAAGTTATTATTTATTTCCTTATTTCATGATAAATGTTTATTATTCATGCTAGAATTGTATTAACCGGAAACATAATACATGTGTGAATACATAGACAAACAGAGTGTCACTAGTATGCCTCTACTTGACTAGCTGGTTGATCAAAGATGGTTAAGTTTCCTAACCATAGACATGAGTTGTCATTTGATAAACGGGATCACATCATTAGGATAATGATGTGATTGACTTGACCCATTCCGTTAGCTTAGCACTTGATCATTTTAGTTTACTGCTATTGCTTTCTCCATGACTTATACATGTTCCTATGACTATGAGATTATGCAACTCCCGATTACCGGAGGAACACTTTGTGTGCTACCAAACGTCACAACGTAACTGGGTGATTATAAAGGTGCTCTACAGGTGTCTCCGATGGTACTTGTTGAGTTGGCATAGATTGAGACTAGGATTTGTCACTCTAATTGTTGGAGAGGTATCTCTAGGCCCTCTCGGTAATGCACATCACTATAAGCCTTGCAAGCAATGGGACTAATGAGTTAGTTGCAGGATGATGCATTACGAAACGAGTAAAGAGACTTACCGGTAACGAGATTGAGCTAGGTATTGAGATACCAACGATCGAATCTCAGGCAAGTAACATACCGATGACAAAGGGAACAACGTATGTAGTTATGCGGTTTGACCGATAAAGATCTTCGTAGAGGAGGACTCCCCCTCCTTGGCGCGCCCCAAGGGTCGGCCGGCCTCACCCCTTGCTCCTTTATATACAGGGGCAGGGGGGCACCCTAGAACACACAAGTTGATTGTTCCAAGCCGTGTGCGGTGCCCCCTCCACCATATTCCACCTCGGTCATATCGTAGCGGTGCTTAGGCAAAGCCATGCGTCGGTAACTTCATCATCACCGTCATCACGCCGTCGTGCTGACGAAGCTCTCCCTTGAAGCTCTACTGGATCGTGAGTTCGTGGGACGTCGTTGAGCTGAACGTGTGTAGTCAGCGGAGGTGTCGTACCTTCGGTGCTAGGATCGGTCGATCGTGAAGACGTACAACTACATCAACCGCGTTGTCATAACGCTTCCTCTTATGGTCTACGAGGGTACGTAGACAACACTCTCCCCTCTCGTTGCTATGCATCATCATGATCTTGCGTGTGCGTAGGAATTTTTTTGAAATTACTACATTCCCCAACAGTGGCATCCGAGCCAGGTTTATGCGTAGATGTTATATGCACGAGTAGAACACAAGTGAGTTGTGGGCGATACTAGTCATACTGCTTACCAACATGTCATACTTTGGTTTGGCGGTATTGTTGGTTGAAGCGGCCCGGACCGACATTACGCGTACGCTTATGCGAGACTGATTCTACCGACGTGCTTCGCACACATGTGGCTGGCGGGTGTCAGTTTCTCCAACTTTAGTTGAATTGAGTGTGGATACGCCCGGTCCTTGTGAAGGTTAAAACAACACTAACTTGATGAAATATCGTTGTGGTTTTGATGCGTAGGTAAGAACGGTTCTTGCTCAGCCCGTAGCAGCCACGTAAAACTTGCAACAACAAAGTAGAGGACGTCTAACTTGTTTTTGCAGGGCATGTTGTGATGTGATATGGTCAAGGCATGATGCTATATTTTATTTTATGAGATGATCATGTTTTGTAACGGAGTTATCAGCAACTGGCAGGAGCCATATGGTTGTCGCTTTATTGTATGCAATGTAATCGCCCTGCAATTGCTTTACTTTATCACTAAGCGGTAGCGATAGTCCTAGTAGCAATAGTTGGCGAGACGACAATGATGCTTCGATGGAGATCAAGGTGTCAAGCCGGTGATGATGGTGATCATGACGGTGCTTTGGAGATGGAGATCAAAGGCACAAGATGATGATGGCCATATCATATCACTTATATTGATTGCATGTGATGTTTATCCTTTATGCATCTTATTCTGCTTTGATTGACGGTAGCATTATAAGATGATCTCTCACTAAATTTCAAGGTACAATTGTTCTCCCTGAGTATGCACCATTGCCAAAGTTCGTCGTGCCGAGACACCACGTGATGATTGGGTGTGATAAGCTCTACGTTCACATACAACGGGCGCAAGCCAGTTTTGAACACGCAGAAATACTCGGGTTAAACTTGACGAGCCTAGCATATGCAGACATGGCCTCGGAACACTGAGACCGAAAGGTCGAGCGTGAATCATATAGTAGATATGATCAACATAGTGATGTTCACCATTGAAAACTACTCCATTTCACATGATGATCGGACATGGTTTAGTTAATTTGGATCACGTGATCACTTAGATGATTAGAGGGATGTCTATCTAAGTGGGAGTTCTTAAGTAATATGATTAATTGAACTTTAATTTATCATGAACTTAGTACCTGATAGTATTTTGCATGTCTATGTTGTTGTAGATAGATGGCCTGTGCTGTTGCTCCGTTGAATTTTAATGCGTTCCTTGAGAAAGCAAAGTTGAAAGATGATGGTAGCAATTACTCGGACTAGGTCCGCAACTTGAGGATTATCCTCATTGCTGCACAGAAGAATTACGTCCTGGAAGCACCGCTGGGTGCCAGGCCTGCTGCAGATGCTGCTGATGACGTTAAGAACGTCTGGCAGAGTAAAGCTGATGACTACTCGATAGTTTAGTGTGCCATGCTTTACGGCTTAGAACCGGGACTTCAACGACGGTTTGAACGTCATGGAGCATATGAGATGTTCCAGGAGTTGAAGTTAATATTTCAAGCAAATGCCCGGATTGAGAGATATGAGGTCTCCAATAAGTTCTACAGCTGTAAGATGGAGGAGAATAGTTCTGTCAGTGAACATATACTCAAAATGTCTGGGTATAATAATCACTTGATTCAACTGGGAGTTAATCTTTCGGATGATAGTGTCATTGACATAATTCTTCAATCACAGCCACCAAGCTACAACAGCTTTGTGATGAACAATAATATGCAAGGGATGGATAAGATAATTCCCGAGCTCTTCGCGATGCTAAAGGCTGCGAAGGTAGAAACCAAAAAGGAGCATCAAGCGTTGATGTTCAACAAGACCACCAGTTTCAAGAAAAAGGGTAAAGGGAAGAAGAAGGGGAACTTCAAGAAGAACGGCAAATAAGTTGCTGCTCAAGAGAAGAAACCCAAGTCTGGACCTAAGCCTGAGACTGAGTGCTTCTACTGCAAAGGGACTGGCCACTGGAATCGGAACTGCCCCAAGTATTTGGCGGATAAGAAGGATGGCAAGGTGAACAAAGGTATATGTGATATACATGTTATTGATGTGTACCTTACTAAAGCTCGAAGTAGCACCTGGGTATTTGATACTCATTCTGTTGCTAATATTTGCAACTCGAAAAAGGGACTACGGATTAAGCGAAGATTGGCTAAGGACGAGGTGACGATGCGTGTGGGGAAGGGTTCCAAAGTCGATGTGATCGCCGTCGGCACGCTACCTCTACATCTACCTTCGGGATTAGTTATAGACCTAAATAATTGTTATTTGGTGCCAGCGTTGAGCATGAACATTATATCTGGATCTTGTTTAATGCGAGACGGTTATTCATTTAAATCTGAGAATAATGGTTGTTCTATTTATATGAGTAATATCTTTTATGGTCATGCACCCTTAAAGAGTGGTCTATTTTTGTTGAATCTCGATAGTAGTAATACACATATTCATAATGTTGAAGCCAAAAGATGCAGAGTTGATAATGAGAGTGCAACTTATTTGTGGCACTACCGAAAAAAAGTTTGGGTCATATTGGTGTAAAGCGCATGAAGAAACTCCATACTGATGGACTTTTCGAATCACTTGATTATGAATCACTTGGTACTTGCGAACCATGCCTCATGGGCAAGATGACTAAAACGCCGTTCTCCGGAACAATGGAGTGAGCAACAGATTTGTTGGAAATCATACATACTGATGTATGTGGTCCGATGAATATTGAGGCTCATGGCGGATATCGTTATTTTCTCACCTTCACAGATGATTTGAGCAGATATGGGTATATCTACTTAATGAAGCATAAGTCTGAAACATTTGAAAAGTTCAAAGAATTTCAGAGTGAAGTGGAAAATCATCGTAACAAGAAAATAAAGTTTCTACGATCTGATCGTGGAGGAGAATATTTGAGTTACGAGTTTGGTCTTCATTTGAAACAATGCGGAATAGTTTCGCAACTCACGCCACCCGGAACACCACAGCATAATGGTGTGTCCGAACGTCGTAATCGTACTTTTCTAGATATGGTGCGATCTATGATGTCTCTTACTGATTTACCGCTATCGTTTTGGGGTTATGCTTTAGAGACAGCTGCATTCACGTTAAATATGGCACCATCTAAATCCGTTGAGACGACACCTTATGAACTATGGTTTGGCAAGAAACCAAAGTTGTCATTTCTTAAAGTTTGGGGCTGTGATGCTTATGTGAAAAAGTGTAACACCCCGGATGTAACTTTCCATATTTGTAACTCCAACTGTTGCCATTTTCGGCTATGTGTTATGATTTTCCCTCCGTGGTTGGGTTTCATTTTCATTTTTGCATTTTGTTCATGTCATGCATCTCATTTCATGTCATCATGTACATTGCATTTGCATACGTGTTCGTCTTTTGCATCCGAGCATTTTCCCCGTTGTCCGTTTTGCAATCCGGCACTCCCACCTCCTCCGGCGCACCCCTCTTGTTTGTTTTCGTGAGCGGGTGTTGAACGTTCCCCAAATGGACTGAGTCTTGCCAAGTGGCCTTGGTATACCACCAGTAGACCACCTGTCAAGTTTCGTTCCATTTGGAGGTCGTTTGGTACTCCAACGGTTAACCGGGTAACCGCAAAGTCCTTTTGTGTGTTGCAGCAAAAAAACCCCCTCCAAACAGCCCAAAACCCATCTAAGTCACTTCCATGCTCTAGGTCGTTCGATCACGATCGTGTGGGCGAAAACCGCACTTCATTTGGAGTCTCCTAGCTCCCTCTACCAATAAAAACACCTCCCCCTCCGAAATATTCGCGGTGCAAAACCCTAGTCCCCTTCCCCTCCCCGCGGCCGGACGCGTCCGCCGCCGCGCCCGACCAATCTCTGCGCGCCACGTCATCGCCGCGTCCCCCGCGCCGCCCGTGGCCCGGCGAGCCCGCAGCCGGCCCCGAGGCCCGTCTCCTCCCCCGCGGTCCAAGCGCCTCCGCCTCCGCCCGCCGGGCCCCGCGCCGCCGCCGCCCTCCGCCGCCATCGCCGCCCGAGGCGCCGTCCGCCAACGCCGCCGCCTCGGTGGCCGCCGGCGCCGCCCGTCGCTGCTCCTCCTCCGCGCTGCCCCGCCGCCCGAGCGCCTCCCCGAGCCCACGTCGCCGGTCTCATCGTCGCCCTCTCCTCCGGCCGGCTCCGCCCTGAGCTCCGGCGAGCAGCCCGGCGAGCTTCGGTCGCGCCCCGATCCAGATCCGATCGGGTCAAATCTCGGTTGACTTTTCTCCTCCTCCCCCGAAATCTCCAAGTCCTGAAGATTTTACAATATCTTGCCATGTTCATTGCATCATAACTCTCTGCATATAGCTCCGTTTCGTGCGTGTAATATATCGAAATGTTCGTTACGAGATGCTCTTCATTGTGTTCCATTGTGCCATGTTCATTTGAGTCCATATTGATGCCAAAATCTCTGGTGCAAGAGTGCTAATTGCTGTTAACTGTTGTTACTTATCAGAACTTGAGGATTTGTTATTTTTGTTGCATATGATGTGTGCATCTTATGGGCATGAGCTCTACATGTGTTTTGATGTATGCCATGCCATCTTTACATAGGTGTATGCCATGTATTTTTGTAATCTCTGTGGTGACTAGGAAAAGCATGCAAACTAGGCTTCGTGATGTTTCTGATTTCATGGACAGTAATTTTGTTAAGTCTGTGACTGCTGTTATTTTGTTGCCATGTATCCTTGTGGCTACAGAGAGATCAATGCTCCTTTTGGTGATGTTCAGTAAGGTTGTTTTGTAGATATAGTTGTTCTCTATCCATCCATGCCCTTGTTTGCAATTATGGAGAGCCATAGCATGACTCAATCTTGCTCTACTTTTGCTATAAAATGTTCCTGGCAGATTGTTTACGTGTTATTCAATTTTGCCAAGGTTGTTGTAGTTGTTTCATACATGCTATGAACTTGCTCTTGCCATGTATAGCTTCATAAACCTGTCATATTGTTGTAGGTATGCTTGTTTTGTCATGCATTGCTTTGTGATGAGTGCATCAAGCTCGCAAAGATGCCCTCATAATGTCTGTTTCTGCCATGCTATGTTTTCTGCCAAGTCTGAAACCTGTTAACGAAACTTGCTATGTTTACATGGTTCCCATCATATCTTCTGATTCTTTTTGGCTTAGGGTCAGTAAGGGACTTTTGTTATATGCATTTATTATATTCATGTCATGCCTTGTTTTGCCATGTTAAGTTCCTGTAGCATGTATTTTTTTTGCTCTGAACATTGCTACCTGATGTTGTTTCTGCCATGTCCAGTAATTTCACGAAGTCTGTGAACCATATATCTTTTGCACTTTTGCCATGCTTGTTTGAACCTGTTATGTTGTGATCTAGCCGTAGCTCAGTGTTCCTCTTTTGTCAAGCATCTCCTGTAGATTACTTTCATATGCTTTATTGCTATGTTGGAGTGCTGTAGCATAGTTAGTTGATGTATTCTAAGTGCTATTATGCTGTTAATCGCAGATTCGTGTCATTCCTGTTTTGCTTGCCATTTGCAAACCATGCATCCGTTTCCGGTGATCTTTATATCGTTTTCGACCGAAATCATCTCATCTTTCCATTGGCATGCTTGGTTTGCCAAGTTACTGCCTTGTTCATCATTTTTCTTCCGGAGCACGCATATGCATCGGATACCACATCTCGCATATCATACATGTATTGCATCATGTTGTTTGTGCATTTCCCGTGATTGATTGTGGTTCCGTTGCTTGTGTTCTTGTTGTGGGTAGAGCCGGGAGACAAGTTCGTGTACGAGGAACCTGTTGAGTACGCTTACGAGGATCAAGCTTTCGACAACTCTGAGAACCTCGCAGGCAAGATGACCATACCCTCGAAATCACTTCTATCTTTGCTTTGCTAGTTGTTCATTCTATTGCCATGCTGCGCTACCTACCACTTGCTATATCATGCCTCCCATTTTGCCATGTCAAGCTTCTAACCATCCTTTCCAAGCAAACCGTTGTTTGGCTAAGTTACCGCTTTTGCTCAGCCCTTCTTATAGCGTTGCTAGTTGCAGGTGAAGTTGAAGATTGGTTCCATGTCGGAACATGGATATTTTGGGATATCACAATATCTCTTATTTAGTTAATGCATCTATATATTTGGTAAAGGGTGGAAGGCTCGGCCTTATGCCTGGTGTTTTGTTCCACTCTTGCCGCCCTAGTTTCCGTCGTACCAGTATTATGTTCCTTGAGTTTGCGTTCCTTACGCGGTTGGGTGATTTATGGGACCCCCTTGAAAGTTCGCCTTGAATAAAACTCCTCCAGCAAGGCCCAACTTTGGTTTTACCATTTGCCACCTAAGCCTTTTCCCATGGGTTTTCGCGAGCCCGAGGGTGATCTTTATTTAAACCCCGGGCCAGTGTTCCTCTGAGTGCTGTTCCAAACTAGAGCACCGTGCGGGACCGTCCCTTGGCAACTTGGGTTATGTTGGTACCTGTACGCTTCGCTTATCCGGTGTGCCCTGAGAACGAGATATGTGCAGCTCCTATCGGGATTTGTCGGCACATTCGGGCGACTTTGCTGGGCTTGTTTTACCATTGTCGAAATGTCTTGTAAACCGGGATTCCGAGACTGATCGGGTCTTCTCGGGAGAAGGTTTATCCTTCGTTGACCGTGAGAGCTTATCATGGGCTAAGTTGAGACACCCCTGCAAGGTATTATCTTTCGGAAGCCGTGCCCGTGGTTATGAGGCAGATGGGAATTTGTTAATGTCCGGTTGTAGAGAACTTGTCACTTGACCCAAGTAAAATACATCAACCGTGTGTGTAGCCGTGATGGTCTCTTCTCGGCGGAGTCCGGGAAGTGAACACGGTTTGAGTTATGCATGAACATAAGTAGTTTTAGGATCACTTCTTGATCATTTCTAGCTTCGCGACCGTTGCGTTGCTTCTCTTCTCGCTCTCATTTGCGTATGTTAGCCACCATATATGCTTAGTGCCTGCTGCAGCTCCACCTCATTACACCATCCTTTCCTATAAGCTTAGATAGTCTTGATCTCGCGGGTGTGAGATTCCTGAGTCCTCGTGACTCACAGATTCTACCAAAACAGTTTCAGGTGCCGACGATGCCAGTGCAGATGACGAAACTGAGCTCAAGTGGGAGTTCGACGAGGAACGTGGTCGTTACTATGTTTCTTTTCCTGATGATCAGTAGTGGAGCCCAGTTGGGACGATCGGGGATCTAGCATTTGGGGTTATCTTGTTTTCATTTGGATCTTGACCGTAGTCGGTCTATGTGTGGATTTTGGATGATGTATGAATTATATTTATGTATTGTGTGAAGTGGCGATTGTAAGCCAACTCTCGTTATCCCATTCTTGTTCATTACATGGGATTGTGTGAAGATAACCCTTCTTGCGACAATACCACAATGCGGTTATGCCTCTAAGTCGTGCCTCGACACGTGGGAGATATAGCCGCATCGTGGGCGTTACAAAAAGCTTCAACCTAATAAGCTCGAACCCAAATCGGAGAAATGTGTCTTCATAGGATACCTAAAGGAGACTGTTGGGTACACCTTCTATCACAGATCTGAAGGCAAGAAATTTGTTGCTAAGACTGGATCCTTTCTAGAGAGGGAGTTTCTCTCGAAAGAAATGAGTGGGAGGAAAGTAGAACTTGATGAGGTAACTGTACCTGCTCCCTTATTGGAAAGTAGTTCATCACAGAAGCCGGTTCCTGTGACACCTACACCAATTAGTGAGGAAGCTAATGATATTGATCAAGAAACTTGAGATCAAGTTACTACCGAACCTCGTAGGTCAACCAGAGTAAGATCCGCACCAAAGTGGTACGGTGATCCTATTCTGGAGGTCATGTTACTTGACCATGGCGAACCTACGAACTATGAAGAAGCGATGGTGAGCCCAGATTCCGCAAAATGGCTTGAGGCCATGAAATCTGAGATGGGATCCATGTATGAGAACAAAGTGTGGACTTTGGTTGATTTGCCCGATGATCGGCAAGCCATAGAGAATAAATGAATCTTCAAGAAGAAGACTGACGCTGACGGTAATGTTACTGTCTACAAAGCTTGACTTGTTGCGGAAGGTTTTCGACAAGTTCAAGGGGTTGACTACGATGAGACTTTCTCACCCATAGCGATGCTTAAGTCTGTCTGAATCATGTTAGCAATTGCCGCATTTTATGATTATGAAATTTGGCAAATGGATGTCAAAATTGCATTCCTCAACAGATTTCTAGAAGAAGAGTTGTATATGATGCAACTAGAAGGTTTTGTCGATCCAAAAGGTGCTAACAAAGTGTGCAAGCTCCAGCGATCCATTTATGGACTGGTGCAAGCCTCTCGGAGTTGGAATAAATGTTTTGATAGTGTGATCAAAGCATATGGTTTTATACAGACTTTTGAAGAAGCCTGTATTTACAAGAAAGTGAGTAAGAGCTTTGTAGAATTTCTAATATTATATGTGGATGACATATTGTTTATTGGAAATGATATAGAATTTCTGGATAGTATAAAAGGATACTTGAATAAGCGTTTTTCAATGAAAGACCTCGGTGAAGCTGCTTAAATATTGGGTATCAAGATCTATAGAGATAGATCAAGATGCTTAATTGGACTTTCACAGAGCACATACCTTGATAAAGTTTTGAAAAAGTTCAAAATGGATCAAGCAAAGAAAGGGTTCTTGCCTGTGTTACAAGGTGTGAAGTTGAGTCAGACTCAATGCCCGACCACTTCAGAAGATAGAGAGAAAATGAAAAGTGTTCCCTATGCTTCAGCCATAGGCTCTATCATGTATGCGATGCTGTGTACCAGACCTGATGTGTGCCTTGCTATTAGTTTTGAAGGGAGGTACCGAAGTAATCCAGGAGTGGATCACTGGACAGCGATCAAGAACATCCTGAAATACCTGAAAAGGACTAAGGATATGTTTCTCGTTTATGGAGGTGACAAAGAGCTCGTTGTAAATGGTTACGTCGATGCAAGCTTTGACACTGATCAGGACGATTCTCAATCGCAAACCGGATACGTGTTTATATTGAACGGTGAGTTGTCAGTTGGTGCAGGTCTAAGCAAAGCGGTGGCGGGATCTACGTGTGAAGCGGAGTACATAGCTGCTTCAGAAGCAGCAAATGAAGGAGTCTGGATGAAGGAGTTCATATCCGATATAGGTGTCATACCTAGTGCATCGGGGCCAATGTAAATCTTTTTTGACAATACTGGTGCAATTTCCTTGGCAAAGGAATCCAGATTTCACAAGAGAACCAAGCACATCAAAAGACGCTTCAATTCCATCCGCGATCAAGTCCAGGTGGGAGATATAGAGATTTGCAAGATACATACGGATCTGAATGTTGCAGACCCGTTGACTAAGCCTCTCTCACGAGCAAAACATGGTCAGCACCAAGACTCCATGGGTGTTAGAATCATTACTGTGTAATCTAGATTATTGACTCTAGTGCAAGTGGGAGACTGAAGAAAATATGCCCTGGAGGCAATAATAAAGTTATTGTTTATTTCCTTATTTCATGATAAATGTTTATTATTCATGCTAGAATTGTATTAACCGGAAACATAATACATGTGTGAATACATAGACAAACAGAGTGTCACTAGTATGCCTCTACTTGACTAGCTCGTTGATCAAAGATGGTTAAGTTCCCTAACCATAGACATGAGTTGTCATTTGATAAACGAGATCACATCATTAGGAGAATGATGTGATTGACTTGACCCATTCCATTAGCTTAGCACTTGATCGTTTTAGTTTACTGCTATTGCTTTCTCCATGACTTATACATGTTCCTATGACTATGAGATTATGCAACTCCCGATTATCGGAGGAACACTTTGTGTGCTACCAAACGTCACAACGTAACTAGGTGATTATAAAGGTGCTCTACAGGAGTCTCCGATGGTACTTGTTGAGTTGGCATAGATCGAGACTAGGATTTGTCACTCCGATTGTCGGAGAGGTATCTCTGGGCCCTCTCGGTAATGCACATCACTATAAGCCTTGCAAGCAATGTGACTAATGAGTTATTTGCGGGATGATGCATTACGGAATGAGTAAAGAGACTTACCGGTAATGAGATTGAGCTAGGTATTGAGATACCGACGATCAAATCTCGGGCAAGTAACATACCGATGACAAAGGGAACAACGTATGTAGTTATGCGGTTTGACCGATAAAGATCTTCGTAGAATATGTAGGGACCAAAATGAGCATCCAGTTTCCGCTATTGGTTATTGACCGGAGACGTGTCTCGGTCATGTCTACATAGTTCTCGAACCCGTAGGGTCCGCACACTTAACATTCGGTGACAATCGGTATTATGAGTTTATGTGTTTTGATGTACCAAAGATAGTTCGGAGTCCCGGATATGATCACGGACATGACGAGGAGTCTCGAAATGGTTGAGACATAAAGATTGATATATTGGACGACTATATTCGGACACAGGAAGTGTTCCGGGTGGTTTCGGAGAAAACCGGAGTGCCGGAGGGGTTACCGGAACCCCCCGGGGAAGTATTGGGCCTTAGTGGGCCTTAGGGGAGAGAGAGGGCAGCAGACCAGGAGGTGGCGCCCCCCCCAAGGGGAGTCCGAATTGGACTAGGGGAGGGGGCGCGGCCCCTCTTTCCCTCTCCCTCTCCCTCTCTTTCCTTTCCCCTTCCCTCTTCCTAGTTGGACTAGGAAAAGGGAGTCCTACTCCTACTAGGAGGAGGACTCCCCCCTCCTTAGCGCGCCCCAAGGGCCGGCCGGCCTCCCCCCTTGCTCCTTTCTATACGGGGGCAGGGGGCACCCTAGAACACACAAGTTGATTGTTCCAAGCCGTGTGCGGTGCCCCCTCCACCATATTCCACCTCGGTCATATCGTAGCGGTGCTTAGGCAAAGCCCTGCGTCGGTAACTTCATCATCACCGTCATCACGCCGTCGTGCTGATGAAGATCTCCCTCGAAGCTCTACTGGATCGTGAGTTAATGGGACGTCGCCAAGCTGAACGTGTGCAGTCCGCGGAGGTGCCGTACCTTCGGTGCTAGGATTGGTCGATCGTGAAGACGTACGACTACATCAACCATGTTGTCATAACGCTTCCGCTTACGGTCTACGAGGGTACGTAGACAACACTCTCCCCTCTTGTTGCTATGCATCACCATGATCTTGCATGTGCGTAGGAATTTTTTTGAAGTTACTACGTTCCCCAATAGTATGTACTCACCAGTTCAATCTTACCAATACCAGTTGCAATTAATGGCTATGTTCTATACGGTCGATGTATTAAGCATGTTCTAGTAAACATGCCTATCATGTTTTTTCTACTTTCCCTACCTTTTTATAGACATCTGGGCCATTCTCTGCTCTGGCAGCACCTGCCTTGTGATGTTTAACTATGCCAATTGTATTTTTATCAGTACCGGTTTCAATGTCTATTAAGCCTGTTGCAATTAACAGTTGAATCCATTTTTAAACAGTTGTATTTCAATGGCTACAAACTTACAAAACATGACTTAGGATGCTGTTAAGCCTGTTGCAATTAACAGTTGTATCCATTTTTTAATCTGTCCATTTGTTACCATGCTACTCTCCGCAATGAAGATATACTAGAGATGTTGCCCATTTGCTATTTTTGGTGGATGCTAACCCTATTGTACTTAACATGCTTGTCCATGTACTTACGCAGGATCATAACGGCCGATGCTTTTGTTTGCCATCGAGGTGAGCTGCATCCCATGTCTTATAGTATTTCACATAATTTGTGCAATTGCAGTTTAACTTCTACCATTTACTGGTGGCCTGTAGGTACAGATGTCAGTGGCACTGATCCACGCTTCGACCCGGGGGAACAGCTTGCCTCCGCCGCCGCTGACTTTGGGCGGGCTCTGGCCAAGATGAAGTGCCCCAGCAACTACCTCTCAGGACTTACCAAGTATGTACTCACCAGTTCAATCATACCAATACTAGTTGCAATTAATGGCTATGTTTTGTACGGTCGATGTATTAAGCATGTTGTAGCAAAAAATGCCTAACACGTTTTAGCTATTTTCCCTACCTTTTTATAGACAACTGGGCCATTATCTGCTCTGGCAGCACCTGCCCTGTGATGTTTAACTCTGCCAATTGCATTTTTATCAGTACCGGTTTCAATGGCCATTAAGCCTGTTGCAATTAACAGTTGTATCCATTTTTGAAGAGTTGTTTTTCAATGGCTACAAACTTACAAAACATGAATTAGGATGTTGTTAAGCCTGTTGCAATTAACAGTTGTATCCTTTTTTTAATCCGTTCCTTTGCTACCGTGCTACTCTTTCGAAATGAAGATATCACTATAGATGCTGCCGTTTTATTACCATTTGCTATTTTTGGTGGATGTTAACCCTGTTGTAGTTAACATTGGCTTTCCATGTACTTACACAGGGCTACAATGGGCGATGCTGTTGTTTGCCGTCGAGGTTAGCTGCATCCCATGTCGTATACACCATCTATTCCTAAATATAAGTATTTTTAGAGATTCCAATATAGACTACATAAGGAGCAAAATGAGTGAATCTAGATTCTAATCTAAACTATATCTATAATTCTATATACATCCGTATGTAGTTCATATTGAAATCTCAAAAAAAATACTTGTACTTAGGAACATAGGTAGTTGTATTTTACATCATTTGTGCAATCTCAGTTTAGCTTCTAACATTTACTGGTTGCTTGTAGGTACATATATGAGTGGTACTGATCCACGCTTTGATCCCTTTTGCGTATGGGGCAATGAGATATTCATGAACAAGCGTCAAGTGAGGAAACTAAGAAAGATTGTTAGGTGAAAAAAAGGGTGATTGGAATTAAGCTCTTTATTTACACTTTGTCGAAGACAACAGTGAACTTTAGGATGGTAAGTAATGTGTTGCCTTTTCCCCCTGCCCACAACAAGTTACTCTATTAGACCTCAGTATCTGATATTTTTCTCTTTTCAGTGGTTTCCGAAGCTATTTACTGATGATTACCTTGCAAACTACATGACCGGAGTGGAGGCAACTAAGGTTAAGGTATATAATTCATGCTACCATGATAATGCTCTAGAAGTCTTCCTGAAGGCGGTCAAGGATGGGCGGGCGATCGTCACAAGGGGTTGGACAAAAGTGGTACGTGCCTATGGCATGCAGGAAGGCACATTATGGGCATTCCGCTTCTTCAACACCGTCGGCAGTCAAAATGATTTACACATGTCTCTTCACCTTTACCGCCTTTAAATATTGTGGTTCATCATAGTTAATTGCTGCCTAATCCTGTAATTACTGAACATATTGTACTGGCAATTTTATTTATGGATTCGTTGTTGAACCATTGTGCTGAGAATTTGAATTGCATGTTTCATATTTCAAATTTTCCAATTTGAATAATAAATTACAGGCAAAAATAAAAAGAGAACAGACGGTCATGGAACTTTGCAAACGGTTCTGGCAGTAAAAGCGCTTGTGATGGATAGCCCAATGCCACACAGTTTTCTACATCAAATCGTGTGTGATGTAGTTAATGAAAGCAAACAGTTAACCAAGGCAGAGCTTGTGTGATAGTTACACCTTTCACACATGAGCGTATATATAAAACTGTGTGGGATGTACATACGAGCGGAAACGTTTTCCCTGAAATGACTGTGTGGGATGTACATAAGAATGGAAACGTATTCCTTGGATTGACTGTGTGTGATATACATATGAACGGAAATGTTTTTCTAGGATTCACCGTGTGGGATGTACATACCTATGGAAATGTTTTTCTCGGATTACCGTGTGGGATGTACATACCTACGGAAATGATTGGGTTTCGATGCCTCGCCCGATCGCACACGGCCCTAGCCTGTGTCCCAGGAGGGCCTATCCCCAACTATTTCTAGGTCATGTGGGAAGAACCCCCCTATCGCACACACTCACTTGGCGACGGTTCCAAATGTCGTCGTGGAAAGGGGTTAAAAACCGTTTGTATTGCACCGACACGCACCAGTGCTAGGCCTTGTTTTCAAGCATTGCAATATCGTTTGTGCTCTGGTTTATCAATTGCTACTTTCCTGTTTTTTATTGTTCCTATTACAAAAATCAATATCTACTATCATTACTACACATGTATCACCATCTCTTCGTCAAACTAGTGCACCTATACAATTTACCATTGTATTTGGTGTGTTGGGGACACAAGAGACTCTTTGTTATTTGGTTGCAGGGTTGTTTGAGAGAGACCATCTTCATCCTACGCCTCACACGGATTGATAAACCTTAGGTCATCCACTTGAGGGAAAATTGCTACTGTCCTACAACACTCTATGCTTGGAGACCCAACACGAGTCTACAAGAATAAATTTGCGTAGTAGACATCAGCAGCGGCGGCGGCGGCTTTGGTCCAGGCAGAGTTGTGTTTGCGACCAGGCCGGGTAGGGTGTGAAATGAGAGAGAGCGGTGACTTAGGTCATTTACTAAGTTGACTCAGATAGGTTATTGTTGGGGTTGCACAAAATGGCAACACCATAGCTAATCACAGGCCAAATAAAAATGACTAAAATCAAAGAAAGACTTGACAAAATAAAAGACTCAAAGTTTGAACTAGTGGTAAAGAAATAAAATTCCTAAAATGATAAAAATTGTTAAAATAATAATGTCAAAGAAAGCATAATATAATTAAATACTTAAAACACTTAATCAAATGGGGAAAGTGTTTCTCGCGTGTGAAGAAAAAGAACACCAGCACTAACAAATTAACTATGGCATGCAAAGAAAACCAACGTCACCAGTGCTTTCCAAATGGTGAGTGCATATGGGCCAATAGATTTGTGGCGTTTCCACAAAAAGCAACCCCGACACTATGCTTGTAAAGCTGTCGTGCTGATTTGGCCAACGCCAGCACTATTTGAAAATAATAGTGCTGGCATGGATGGAAAATGGCGCGCCACCAACGAAAGTTGTGGCTAGCACTTTTCCCACTAGTGATACTTTTTTCTTGACCCCACATGTATGTGACGGATGAAGGCATGGGGAAATTTTTCTAGGAAATGTCCTGAACGAAGTCAAACCGCTTTGACCGGATGAAAACGACACAAAAGGGTATTTCCATAATGGCTCCTATGGAAGAGGGGTATAGTTGAGCACTATTTTTATTTAGGGTTAAAGATGAGGTCGGGCCAAAGTTAGGGGGGAAATTTGTAATTGTCTCATCATCTATTATGTTATATTCTTGCATTAAGCAAACATTTGCATTTAGTTCTTGGTTTGAATTGTACTTTGCTCTATTTGGTGCAACGGGATACAAAATATTGCTATATTGGAAATCATCTTCTCTGAAATAACTTTGGTTATGGCCTGGTACCTTGCGCCATTCAGCGCAACGGGTAATCTAGTCGCACAACAAACATAGAATTTTAGAGTGTACTAGATGCAAGTCGTTACAGTTGGAGTCTCTAGGTTCATCGTCTATGATAACGAATCGCACATGCTGGAAATAATTCACCAGAAGAAGAAGGTGGTGCGTGGTACCACCATTTGTACAAGCGATCATGCTTGTACCACATGTAGTCTTCTCTTTTGGAGAACCAAACATAGTGCAGTTTCATCCCACGTGTTCACCTCATCGTACGGAAAGTTTTATGATGTCCACTTAACAATTTTTTCCAAAAAATAGGCTTTTAACAATTAACACTCCAAATCATCTCATTCCTGGGATCCTCGTACAATAAGGAAAAAATGGTTGAGCAAACATTGTAAGTGTCGAAAATACTATGTCTATCACTACTGGAATCTGGCGTTTTGCCGTCCGCCACGTCTTTGCCGTCTGCCAGCTGACGGCAAAGAGGCACTTTGCCGTCCGCTTCCACAACGCAGACGGCAAAGAAAGTGCAGATGGCAAAAATGCTATTTGCTGTCAGCTGCTTCTTTGTCGTCGGCCAGCTGACGACAAAGAGCTAGAAGGCAGACGGCAAAGAGCCAGGTGGGCCCCACAGGGCACGGCGTGGCTAGGTCAGATTCTTTGTCGTCCGCTAGCGGGCGGCAATAGAGGTGATTACTTTGCCGTCAGCTAGCGGACGACAATGTTAGTCTTTTGCCGTCTGCTTGCGGACGGCAAAGAGGAGACGTGGGCCAGCCCTAACGGTGGCCCTCGTTGCCGTCTGCTAACAGACGGCAAAGAAGGCCCACTTAACGGGCCGAGCCGTCTCCCCCTCTCTCTCTTTCTCTCTCCCTCCCGTGCGCCCGCCTCTCTCCTCTGTCGCCGCCGCCGGCCATCCCCGCCCCGTCGCCCCGCCGCGCCCCGTCGCCCCGCTGCCCCGTCACCCCGCCGCGCCCCGTCGCCCTGCCGCGCCCAGTTGCCCCGCCGCACCTCGTCGCCGGAGTGGCCTGCGCCGGGCCACCCCAGTGCCGGACCCCTCCCCGAGGTCTCTGCGCCGCCCCGCCCCGCTGTCGTCCTCCTCCCCGAGGTAATTTTTTTCTGTCTTTTTCCTATTTTTTGTTCTCTATTTTCTTGATTTGTTTTAGGTTAGTGCTAGGTTTAATTAGGTGTAGTTTTGAGTTTTTAGGTTTAGGTTAGTGCTAGGTTTAGGTGTAGTTTTCAGTTTTTAGGTTTAGGTTAGTGCTAGGTTTAGGTGTAGTTTTTTCCTGTTTTGTTTTAGGTTAGTGCTAGGTTTAAGAAGAGGAAGAAGAAGAAGAAGAAGAAGAAAAGGAAAAAATAGAAAGAAGAAGAAGAAGAAGAAAAAGAGGGTTCCTCGGTGTCGATGGTACCCTAAATAGCAAGTATCGTCAGTGCGAGGTACATGTGGCCGTCGGTGTGGAATACTACATCCATGTCCCACAAGTGACACAGGGGTCCTGCGTCCAGCAGCAACAGTTCTCGGCGTCGATGGCGGTCGAACACCATTGCAAATTTGTCTGGCAGCCTCAGAGATGACGATTGAAAGCTAAGTGTTGAAACTTGAAACACCCAAACTAACTCAAGTCGGTTTGGTTGTTTGAAATTTCAAAACTTGGCTTTAATCCTCATCGCAGAGGCTGCCAGACAAATTCTCCAAGGTGTTCGACCGTCATCGGCCACCAGAACTATTGTTGCGGGACGACGGGCGCCGGCTTCACTTGTGGGATGTGGATCTATTGTTCAACGCCGACCACCTCATGTACCTTGCACCGATGGTAGTTGCTATTTAGTTTACCCGGGGACGAGCGGGTTAGAGGGTTCCTCGGTGTCGATGGTACCGTAAATAGCAAGTATCGTCAGTGCGAGGTACATGTGGCCGTCGGTGTCGAATACTTGCTATGTTATTCATCTATCGATTTAAATGTGCAGTTATTTCGTCGCTGTGAGGGTCTGGTGTTCGACGAGCTCTGCCCCTGCGTTCGTTGGTGAGCACAAATGACATCTCCTCCTCCCCCCTTCATTTGCTCTGTTCCGATCTTCATGCCGATAAAACTTGCTAGCTATAGGTGTCAATCATCAGTATGCGTAACCACTATGCATCTCCCGTTCGAAAGGGTTACATCTATAAATATGCATGCATTTGCATATTTATAATCATGATTCTTTTAAATTGTCCAACGTTATCCATGGACAGCCCGAGTATGTGTAGATAGGGTTCGTTTTCCCATATGCCCAGCTCCGGATCCGATGCAGAATTTCGTCAGTGCCTCCATGTTGTTCTCCGGGTACACATCCTCTCTGCTTATTGCCGAGACATGTATCAGGAGAACAGCGGGGAGGTGCTGCCGAAATTTTGCGTCGGATCCGGAGCAGAGCATGGGAAAACGAACCCGATCTACACATACTCAGGTGGGATTAGGACCTATCTTTACCTATTAGCGTGTAGGTTGCATGGACGTAATAAAACTAACAAACTCCATTAACTGATGGATATGATTTGCTTAATTATGTATATATTTCTTGTTTGTGCAGTAGGAAGTCAATATGAGTGATCGTGCATGGATGTACACCGGTTACACTAGTCAGAAAGTTTGGACCGAGGAATGGTTAACAAAAACCAAGGGGTTTGTTAGAGCCGCATTTGCAAATGGCCAGGAATTTAGATGGTGCCCCTGTGCCCGTTGCAACAACTATAAAAACAGGGACGAGCTTGAAATGAGTAAAGACCTGCAGAAGTTTGGTTTTACGCCTGGTTACACGGTTTGGGCATTACATGGTGAGTCTGCCCAACATGCCAGAGCCGAGGTTCGTCGTCGCACCGACGAGCATGGTACCAGGACCGCAGACATGGTGCAAGACTTTGACGATGCTCGGGACTCGGACGAGGAGATGGAGGAATCTGCAAAGGCCTTCACTGAAATGTTGGAGTCCTCAAAACGTCCTCTCCATGAGCACACTAAGCTTTGTCAGCTAGATGCCATCTCACAAATAGTGGCTTTGAAGGCTCAATTCAACTTGGGCAGAGAATGCTACGATGCGATGATGACAGTATTCGGATGATTTCTACCCAAAGGCCATGTGCTAGCTCCAAACCTGTAACAGTCAGCCAAAATCCTCCGTGTTCTTAAGATGCCCAATGAGAAGATACATGCCTGTGAGAAAGGATGTGTCTTATTTAGGCTTCAGTATGAGGACTTGAACTAATGTCCCATTTGCAATTCTTCAAGGTATGTTGTGGTAGACAACGGTATGGGTGAGAAGACGCAGACCAAAATACCCGTTAATGTTCTTCGGTATATGCCAATCGTACCAAGACTTCAACGTCTTTTCATGGTCGAAGAGACGGCCAGACAGATGACATGGCACAAAACGGGCAAAAGAACTGAACTAGATGCAGATGGGAATGTGATGATGGTGCACACATCGGATGGTGAAGCGTGGAAGCGCTTCGATGCATTACATAAGGAAAAAAGGCAAATCCAAGGCATCCTCGAGTCACTGTCAACACAGATGGGTTTAGTGTGTTTGGTCAGATGGCAACCCCATAAAACTATTGGCCCGTGTTTGTCATTCCACTCAATCTCCCCCCCCGGGCAGATTATGCAAAGAAAGAACATTTTCCTGACGTTGATAATTCCAGGGCCCAACTATCCGGGGAAGAATATGAATGTGTACATGCAGCCTCTTAAGGACGAATTGCAAGAAGCTTGGGATAATGGGTTCAAGACATACGACACCTTTAGCAAACAGAACTTCATAATGCGTGCCTGGTACATGTACTCGACGCATGACATGCCGGCGTATGCGCTATTCATTGGCTGGTGTGTGCATGGAAGGTTCCCGTGCCCCACATGCAAAGGAGCTCTTGAGTTTCGTTGGCTGACGGCAGGGCACAAGTATAGTTGCTTCGACTTGCATAGACCGTTTCTACATCCTGGCCATAAGTTCAGGAAAGACAAGAAGAACTTCATCAAAGGTAGAGTTGTCAAACACTCTGCACCACCAGCGTTGATAGGCCAACAGACCCTAGATCAGTTAAACGCTCTCAAGCTAGATCCAGAGCGTCCAGGGTATTTCAAGGGGTATAATAAGGAACACGCCTGGACTCACAAGACATGCTTCTGGGATCTGCCTTACTTCAAAGACCTCCTTTGCCCACACAACATCGACGTGATGCACACTGAAAAGAATATCGCCGAAGCCATTTTTGGTACATTGTTCGGCATAGAGGGGAAACCAAAGGATAATACTAAGGCTAGAGTCGATCAAGAGGAGCTATGTGATAGACCGTTACAAAACATGAAAGAACCGAAAGGAAAGGGGAACTGGACGAAGCGAAAGGCATGGTTCAATCTTGGAAGGCCAGCTATGAAGGAAATTATTTTGTGGGTGAAAATGCCGTTGATGTTCCCTGATGGCTATGCAGCAAATCTAAAGAGGGGAGCGAATCTTCAAAAATTGAAATATTTGGTCTAAAAAGTCATGATTGGCACATATGGGTTGAGCGGATAATGCCGGTGATGTTGCGTGGCTTCATCCCTGAGGATGAATGGCTAGTACTGGCAGAGCTGAGCTATTTCTTCCGTGTTCTTTGTGCGAAAGAACTATCGCCTGGCCTCCTAGAAGAAATGGAACAGTTCGCACCGGAGTTGATCTGTAAATTTAGAGAAGATATTTCCGCCAAGCTTCTTTAATCCAATGCAACACTTGATTTTGCATCTCCCGACCGAGGCACGATTGGGGGGCGTGCAAAATCGTTGGTGCTACTCAACTGAGAGGATGCAGAAGACGCTTCGAGCAAAATGTAAAAATAAACGTACAATAGAAGCATCGATGGCGGAGGCATTCATCACTGAGGAGGCGGCAAACTTCGTGACAGCACACTACGAAGCCAAAAATCGTCATTTGCATAATCCGAAGCCTCGGTACAATGCTGACGAACCTCAAAAGGGTCAATCCAACCTCAGCCTATTCAAAGGGAATCTCGCACCAGCCAGTGGTTGGAAACCAGAAAGGTTGGATGTTGAAGAATGGCGGGCCATTTTTCTGTATGTCTTCAACAACCTAACAGAAGTGCGGCCGTACATCGAGTAAGATCTCGGTACATTGTTTCACAACTTCTAATTCCTTTGAACTTCTCTTATTCCTGGATATTTGATGCAGTCGATACGTCGCCATATTCTCTTATGGAGCGGTGATCCAAAAGGATTCCGTCGAAGAGTATGAGCTTCTGGCAAAACAAGGAGCCGAACATCCCGGTTTCATCTCTTGGTTCAGAAAATGGTAATTTCCATTAGACCCTTTCTTTTCTTTGGCTAATTTGCGACTAATGCAACAATCCTTTCGTATTAAAATTGTAGGCTAATTCAGAGATTATGGATGCCAAATTGAGACAAGTAGCTAATGGTTTTGACTATAAGGTCCGTTCAGTTGACAAATACGACATCAACGGGTATCGCTTTCGTACCTATGGCAAAGAGCTATCTATGGCCGACCGAAAGTCTACAAATTGTTGTGTCTCTGCTATCGGCGAAGGAGGTATCTAGTATTATGGAAGAGTTGAAGCAATTTATGAACTTGAATTCTATGGTGAAAACCCACCAAACGTCGTAGTCTTCAGATGTTATTGGTTCCAGCCGAGGGAGACTAGAAGGACTCATGAACATATAGGGCTAGTCGAAATCAAACAAAATACCCATTTGGATGTTCCCGATGTCTATATTACGGCTCAACAGGCAACCCAAGTTCTCTATCTACCGTGGGCCTGTCAAAGTGATCCAAATCTCAGTGGTTGGGACGTCGTTTATGAAGTGCCGCCACGTGTTAGACCACCTCCCCCCAATGAAAAGGATTATGAACCTCACATTAACCAAGACACATATGACGCAGGAGAATTCTTCCGAGAAACACGTCTTTCCAAAAAACATTTCAAGAACCGCTCTACACCCCAGAACATTGAAGTAGACAACAATAGTGAAGCCAACTTCACCGCTGAGTCGGAACAAGAAGAGCTGGAAGAAGAAGAAGTTTTGCTGCAGATGACCTGTCAATGCTTGAACGATTACGTAAAGGTGGCCTTCCACATGATGATGCATTTATTAATGATGATGATGAGCACGTCATTACCGATAGTGATGATGATGATGCTTTTATTAATGATGATGACGAGCACGTCATTGCCGATAATGATTAGTAGGTATTCAAATTTTTATGTTGTACTTGATTTACATAGCTATTTGTATGATTGTATGATTTATATAGTTGGTATTTATAATTTTCTTACTTTGTATGATTGTTTCTTATACATAGTGCCATGGTCTTGATTTCCGTCCCGGTCGGCCCTCGCCCACTTTATGATTCGGATGTGGTAAATTCTCTTTCATAACTATTTGTTGCATTTCGCATTTATGACAATTATGGCCATCAAGTTGACATAGAGATATTTTAATCTAGGAGGTATATGAACACGAATTTGAAACGGACCCTCTAGTCGAGAAGTTAAATTTAGTTGAAAAAGAAAATGAGTATTTGAAAGAAAAAATTAAAATAATTGAAGAAGAGAATATGACATTGGAGTTGTATGTTGCCGATGCCATCGATGATCACAAGATGAAGATGGATGCAATGCGCCTGAAGCTTAAGAAGATTAGAAAATATGCCATTGATAATGAGGCTTGGTATCATTATGCCGTTGGATCAATTGTTACCTTAGTTGCGATCTTCATCACATTTGTTGTGATGAGGGTAAGTTTTCTCTAGTGTTTTGCTTTACAAATGGATACTTACTTATTTTCCTCCTAAATGGCATAATTACCTAAGTTAGATAAAAAAATAAGCTATACATAGCTTATTCAGTTCATTTATGACATACTTAGCATACTTAGGTAAAAATGGCATGATAATCTTTGTTAGCTCCAAAATGATATAGACTTAGCTTATTTTCCTCGAAAATGACATAATAACCTTACTAAGCTCCAAAATGACCTATTTACCTACCTTAGCTCTAAAATAACCTACACTTAGCATTTTTACCTAGCTTAGCAATAAAATGACATTTTTACCTACCTTAGTTAGAAGAAGAAGAAGATAAAGAAGAGGAGAGGAGAAAAAGAAAGAGAAGAAAAAATCTTCTTGTTCTTGTTCTTCTTCTAACTAGTCTTCTTCTTCTTCTTTTAACTTTCTTCTAACTAGTCTTCTTCTTCTTCTTCTAACTTTCATCTTTCCCAATTTGCAGATTTGCTTTACATGAGGAAGCTTGGATTCATGGAGTGTACTATTCTTCTGGTGCTTCCTTGTTGTTTATGAAAACTTGTTTGGATATGTATGTCTATATGGATATGTTGTTGGAAACTTGTTTCTGGTTATGTATATATGGATATGTTGGACTTTGTTGAACTATGTTGTTGGATTGGATGAAATATGTTGTTGGACATGCTGTTGGATATGTATGCATGTATATCTGTGTTTGAAACCATGTCTAATTAATGGGATTTAAATAAAAACAGGGGATATATAGCCTCTTTGCCATCGACTAGTGGACGGCAAAGAGCTTTGCCGTCTGCTAGCAGACGGCAAAGAGCACATGTGGCAGTCACCTGTTCAAACTGGGAACACTGGCTGCCTATTTGGTCATTTTGCCGTCTGCTGGCAGATGGCAAAGTGACCAGGTATGCCGTCTTCCAGCAGACGACAAAGATTCAAACCTCTTTGCTGTCTGCTGGCGCACGGCATATATGGAAACGTGGCAGCTTCCCAGTGCTTCCTAGCTGGGCTCTTTGCCGTCTGTCAGCAGACGGCAAAGATCTTTGACTCTTTGCCATCCGCTGGCAGACGGCAAAGAGCGCTGTTAACCCCCTAACGGCTCTCACGCCACCACACTGCCGTACGCTATCTTTGCCGTCTGCTGGCCTCGGATGGCGGACGATGTAATCCTTTGCCGTCCGCTTCTAAGAAGCGGATGGCAAAGAAGGCCTTTGCTGGCAGGCGTTCATCTGGACAGTTTGCCGTCCGCTAGCGGACGGCAATGAATTTTGCTGTCCGTGATCTATGCCTTTGCCGTCCGCCATGGCGGACGGCAAAGAAGCTGATTCCAGTAGTGTATGATGTAAAAATAAAAACTAAGCAGAACGTCATGCAAAATGCTCTCATTAAGAATCCATGAAGAACCACAAAAGGGAAGGACAAATCTGCGATAAGATGGTAAGAACAAATTTTTGATGACTGGGTGGGGATTAAAATAATTGGATCCCACATTTCTAGCATGTTATTTTTTTACCATTGCAACATATGTTAGATATTCCTGTGTCGTGAGCAGTCCTCTTCGTACTTTGAAGTGAAAAAAGAAAGGAACATTGAGTGGATTCTCAACTTCTTCCATGGCACATTGTCAATTCATCATACTACACAACCTTTTTATTTCTTATAGCCCGCATCCTATGATAGTTGCAACATTCTTTTTATTCAACAATCTTTTCGCAGAAACAAATTAACATAATGGGTTCTGGGAATACGAAACAGAACCCGTTCGTAAATCCCTCCTTATGGCAGGCCTCAACACATGAATCCTTCTTGCATAATAAAGACATATAGGTCCTACTATATGAAGTGCAGGTCTTAGCTTCCGAGCCTACAAAAAACAACCACACAATATGGTGTATGGAAAATTCAGATTCTACAATGTTACACAGAGGAACAAAATATAAAAACTGGCATGGAGTATGAATGCCACATATGAGTAGAAAATGCAAAAAGAATGCATGACGTGCCTTGTTATTCATGTGAAATTTCTAGACAACGCTTACCAGGAACTAAAAGAAGTGGTGTGAGAAGTAGTAGGCATAATAGGCTTGTCACCTTGATGAATCCCATGTCTTCGAGAATAATCGGTCACAAAAGCAACTAAGCGATCATAGAATATACGCACATCAAAATAGGTTGCACCATATATAATAGTCGAGAAAGATGAGACCTAAAAAAGTCAAAGATATGATTGTTTGATCCTATCTAGAAGATATGTATGTTTAGTTTCTAATATTCTATCTAAAAAATGTTGTTATATCTGCATGGAAGTTATAAAATAAGATATGAACCACCAAATTTATGGAGTATAATAATATATCCATTTAACTTCTACTTGCACGCTCCAGTTACGAAATTCTATCAACGAGATGTGTCCCTATCTCCATGAATGAAGCTCTGAAAGAACATACGAACCATCAAATTTTATTGAGTATAATCATATGGACATTTAAAATCTACCTATGAAAGTTTTTGCACAAGTGCATACATGTTACATCCAGACTTAATAGAAATGATAGACTACTTCATGTCAACAAGGTATAGCTTCTTTTATGGGCGGCCATTTAAAAGGAACCTCAAAGTTAATCATGCTTGTCTTGGAGAAATTTTAGAATGGTTGACTGACAGGCAAGTTGATCCAGGGTGCACATGAGTGAGGACAAAGTGTGTAGGAAAGACTAGTTTTGGACTCTGGGCCAGTATGGATCCTTGGTGGTAGGGAGGTGCAACCAACAGGAAATGGTGGGTTTGGACGGCGTGTTACAATTAGTATCAGAGTCGACCCTCACAGTAACACGAGCGTGGGTGGGTCAGGTTCACAAGCATGTGGTACATGACATTTGTGTCTCATCATGCAGATGGCATGGCATATGTGCTAGACTAGAGGCACAGACATGTGACAAAGGGGAAATAATCTTGTGGGCCAACGAGGATGTCAGTTCCTTTGAGTGGGGGTATATGTGACATCTGGACGTATTAGGAATTATAGAATCACTACAAAAAAAAGACACATCCGTGACATTTTGGGCCAAACGGATTTTTTGTCATGCTTATGACACTTCTATGACGGTAATTGTGACAAAAGCACGTATCATCATAGATGTGGTGGGCTCCTACTTCTATGACACAAAATCATGATAGAAAATGGGCTTTTTTGGGCGGGCCGGGGACACAGTTGCATGACATTCTTTGGGTCGTCCATGATGGAAAAAATCGTGGTAGAAGCGAGGGCGAGGAAAATATCGAGGAGTTCCCGGTTACGATGGGTGGTCGGGGCCGAGCGATGCACGGAGGTTTGCGCGTTTCTCTCGTACACGTACGCATGTGTGTGCGAGGCGTTTGGGCTCTACCCGAACCCGAGCGTGGCGTTCGCTTACTGAACCCGAGCGATTGCACTAGCTACGTTACTGAACCCGAGCGATCGATCCCTTGGCTGTTAACTGAACCCGACCGATTCCTTCGCTACTGCTGCTAACTGAAGCTGACCGAACCTGCTGCCTCTTGATAAATAGTGACTATTGTTGGGGGTTGGATGAACAGATCCCAGTGGGGGTTGGATGAACAGGACCCCGTGGTAGTAGAGGTCGTTGCCGCTGGATGAACAGGACCCCGATCGAGTGGAGGCCACCACACACCCGAGCCAGTTGGGGGTGGATGAACAGGAGGACCCCAGTCGTGGAGGGCTGGTTGAACAGTAGCCGGTGGAGGCTGGATGAACAGGACCCCATGGAGGGCTGGTTGAACAGGACCCCGTGGAGCACTGGTTGAACAGTAATCGGTGGAGGCTGGATGAACAGTAGCCCGTCGAGGTAGGAGGAAGTCGACGGTGGATGAACAATAGCAGGTGGAGGCTGGAGAAAGTCAACGGTCGATGAACAATAGCCCGTGGAGGCTGGAGCGAGGCAGTGGTGGATGAACAGTAGCCCGTGGAGTCCCGTTTTGCGGTCTGCCACACCCCTCACGATGAATAGGTCCCCGTTTCGACCGTAGGCGCTCCAACACAAGTCCGTTTCCTCCATTTTGTGGTATGCCACACCCCTCCCGATCAACAGCACCCTGTTTCGACTGTAGGAGCTCGAACATAAGTCCGTTTCCTCCGTTGTGTGGTACACCAGGCCTCGTTTCGGTTGTTCCATCCAAGCCGGTTGGCTCCCGATGAACACGACGCATTCTGTAGCCTTCCGATGAACATGATGCAGTTTCTCCATTCCGACCAAGCCGGTTGGCTGCCGATGAACATGACGCCGTTGCTGCCGTCTGCTGCCTCTAGATGTACACAAGCCCTGGCCGTACGTATGCGCGAGTAGCTAGGCGTTCGAGACCCCGGCCGTATGTGTTGGGGAACGTTGCATGGAAAACAAAAAAAATTCTACGCACACGCAAGATCTAACCATGGAGATGCATAGCAGAGAGGGGAGAGCATTACATACCCTTGTAATCGCTAAGCGGAAGCGTTTTCATAACGGTTGATGTAGTCATATCTTCGCGATCCAATCGATCCAACCGATCTAGTGTCGAAGGACGGCACCTCCGAGTTTAGCACATGTGCGGCTCGATGACGTCTCCTCCTTCTTGATCCATTAAGAGGGAGAGGAGAAGTAGATGGGGATCACAACCAACACGACGGCGTGGTGGGTGATGGTGGTGGTGGAGCCCCGACAGCGCTTCGCTAAAGCATCGCGGGACGAGGCGGTGGACTACGGAGTCAACGGGAGAGAGAGGGCGCCAAGGGCTTGGTGTGTCTCTTGGGGCGCCCCCTCCCCTTATATATAGATGGAGGGCGCGTGGGAACAGCCCCTCCAAGCCCTAGGGCGCAGCTAAGGGGGAGAGGACTTGGACTCCAAGTCCAATCCTATTCTACTAGGATCTTTCCTTTGTTGCCTTTCCCTAGCACATGGGCTTTTGAGCGATTGGTGCGCCTAGCGAATAAGGCCAGGGGAACTCCCCACAGCCCATGATAGCCCTTGGGTCGTGGTGGACCACTTGTGGACTTCCGGACCCCTCCGGAATCCTCCGGAACCTTCTGGAAGCTTCCCAGTACAATACCGGAAAAACTGCACCTTTTTTCCGGAACCCAAAATATGATTCCATTATATAAATCCTTACTCTCGACCATTCCGAGACTCCTCGTGATGCCCGGGATCTCATCCGGGACTTTGAACAACATTTGGTTACCACTCATCAAATATCCTAATACTACTCTAGCTTCAACGGACGTTAAGCGTGCGACCCTGTGGGTTCGGGAATTATGTAGTCATGACCAAGACACCTCTCCGATAAATAACCAATAGGGGGCCTGGATGCCCATATTGATTCCTACATATCCACGAAGATCTTTTATCCGTTGAACCTTAATGACAACATACGCAATTCCCTTTGTCCGTCGGTATGTTACTTGCCCGAGATTCGATCGTCGGTATCTTTATACCTAGTTCAATCTCGTTACTGGCAAGCCTCTTTACTCGTTCCGTAATACATCATCTCATAACTAACTCCTTAGTCACTTTGCTTGCAAGCTTTTGTGATGCTGTATTACAAGAGGGCCCAGAAATACCTCTCCGATACACGGAGTGACAAATCCAATCTCAATCATGCCAACTCAACAGACACCTTCGGAGATACCTGTAGAGCACTTAATGATCACCCAGCTATGTTGTGGTGTTTGATAGCACCCAAGGTATTCCTACGGTGTCCGGGAGTTGCATGATCTCATGGTCGAAGAAACATGTATTTGACATTAAGAAAGCTGTCGGTGGTTTTGTCACGGCAGATGTCCTAGGCGTAAGGACTTAGTCGTGAGCCAGCGTCTATGTAGTAGCTGAGAGGGTTGATCGGGACGAAGACGCGAGGTGATCATCCCACACAGATAAGGATTTAGACAGCTTGGGCCCCGGGAAACATCATTCGGTAATAGCCAATGATGTTTGAGCTAGATCTCATTACACTCATAGAGGGAGTCGCCGTAAACCGGCTCTCCTAGTTGTGTCTGCCTAGAGATTATTGATTGTTGTCTGTCCTTCTTTGGGGAGCCTTGCCCTCCTTATATTAATTGGAAGGGCGGGTTAATGTGGAGTCCTATTAGGATTAGGCTAGTCTACCTTCTAATACAAACCGGATACAAGCCCGGGTCTTAACTCCTTGTAAGTTAAATATTCCTCATGCTTTCCTCTTAAACGGCCCACATTAACATAAACCGGCCTCTGGGCCTTGGGCTTGTCATCCGTCCCCGCCTGCGGTTACCAGTGCATCGTAATGTTCAGGCAGGTTGCTTGTAAACCGTCTGGTCAGGGCGGGTCGCCAGTGAATCGCAAGCTCTAGCCGGGTATACATCTGGCGGTTTTACCGTGGGTATATCCCCGGCATTAGCCCCAGTTTAATTTGGATTTATCCATGTTAAACTGATCTGCAATATAAACAAGCAAAATTTGGCGGTTTGTGCTCTGGTTTAAATATTTTATAAACCGGTACTTGATCATCCTTAAATCCTGATATTCTCCTGAAAAATCCGGGTCAACGAGGCTAGCTTCATAACCATTGTTGACATTGGCTCTTGTAAAGAAACATTATAAGAAAATAATCCATTTGAGTCGGCCTTCAATGCTCTGACTTGATAAAATATTGGTCTTCAGATATTCAACCTGATATTGCCGGTTTGAAAATGTAGAACTTGCCGGTTTATTCATTGCCAAAATTGCCGGGTTATAAAAGCTGATGATTCTGGGTTATGACTGTAGCCCCCAAGTCTTAAGAGGAGAACATAGTGATAGCTTAAGACTTGTTTCAATATAAATGTTGCAACCTTGAAGAAATCCAGATTGTTCATCTCAGTCACTAGTCACAACTGAATATTCCATATTATGTAGCCCCCAAGTGCCGGGTTGTCATGCTTGCAGCAACCTGGGACTTGTAATTGCCTGATGCTTAAAAAAATTCAACCAGTGTAGCCCCCAAGGGCCGGGTCATTATGCAATAATGAGCAGGGACTTTATAAATATGATCATGTAGATTTGAACAGCAACTAGTAGCCCCCAAGGGCCGGGTCAGTAAGATAATATTGAGTTGTGACTTTATATATACTTCTTTGAAAAGAACATCATATGATGTAACCCCCATCATGGGGCTTGAACCCACGTCCACAAGGTTAAGAGCCTTGTGCTTTACCAACTGAGCAGTGGACCCTTGAATATAATGGATTAAGACTTGTGTACCTTGAATCATTGATAGGAGAAATTGGTAGCCCCCAAGGGCCGGCTCATTACAATGTGTGATGAGTCGGGTCTTCAATAAGGTGATGAAAAATGACTTGCATTAGCCCCCAAGTGTCATGGTGCATGCTTGCGGTGACATGAGACTTGCATATTTGATATAGTCTCAACTTAAATAATGTAGCCCCCAAGTGCCAGGTCGTAAGCCTGCAGCGACTCGGGACTATTCCTTCAATTGTAGAATACATCATATCCATTGATAATATAATAGCCATTGCACTAAAGTGACTTTGAAAACCTTAATCATAATACTGGTTACTGATAACCATAATAAAATCCAGCCATGTTGGCTATTTGAAGATTTGAATAATATAATCCAATGATTTATGAGCGCATGATTCCAATGGCGCAATCCAAATATATACTGGCAAATTATAATCCCAAGCCAGTCCGGGTTAATAAACACTGGATAATTTATCATCATAGTGGCGACTTATAGTCGAGAGCCAGGCCGGGTTAATAAACACCGGTGATTTATAATCATGCTTTATTCAACCTGATTCTGCATACAACAAGTTTAAAGTGTCCTGGCGGTTTATCGCCGGACGGGTCATAGTGCCCAACATATAACCCGGGTTGATAACCAAGGCTGCACTTAAGAATAATCAAATATGAAATATATCATACCTGTGACATTGAATCACATCATTGGTTGGCCAACTTTATTGTAGTAAGGGTGATAACCCCAATCTTGAGTACTGATAACTCCTTCCATATTGTGCCGGTTTTATGATAAAACCGTACCGGGTTGTGAAAAACACCGGATTAAACATATATAATACTGGTGACTTATAGTTGAAACCAGGCCGGGTTAATAAGCACCGGATTATAACTGATCATGTACTCACAACTTGTAGTTGAAAGCTGAACCGGGTTAATGAACGCCGGTTTATCAAAAACATTATAAATCTCATCAAAGGAGAAAAAACTTAGCAAATAAAAGCAGATGAAAACTTGTAGTCGAGGCTTTTCACGGGCTGCCAGGCCCCAAATTCGAGGCTTTTCATGGGCTGCCAGGCCACTGAGTTAAACTATTTTGAAAGCCTTTTAAGATGGTCCTCAATCCTTAACCAATCGTCGTTTGAGAAGTTCAGGGTCTTATCAGAGTAACTTGTCAAAGTTCAACGGGTCATACCAGGTTTACCTGGGCGGAGTGACTTACTTAAAAAGGCAGGCTAACCCGGGGTTTTAGGTGTATACACCAGGCTTCCAAGCCGTGGCTTCATAGCCTATTACAAGTGTAGATTCTTTGTTCATTGCGACGGCAAAGAATCCCCAAGTAACATTTTGAGCTGTGCTCAGTGGGTGCCTATGTTTGAGTTGTTCTGTTGCAACACTCTCTTTGGCCCCTAAGTAGTTTTCTGGTGTAGCTATGGTTCGGAGACGACCAAGCCCCCAAGTGATTTTTCTGGTGGCCTTGCGCCGATCAAGAGGTGTAGCTATGGTTCGGGTACGACCAAGCCCCCAAGTGATTCTTCATATATGACTTTATAAGCCGGATCAATGAGCAAATAGGACGCCGCTTTATAACAGAAGCAACTAGGTGATCAATAATATGATAAGCCAATAAGGCAGGATACCCATGTTTGAACCGCGCATCATGGCAGCAGGTCCTCTTCGGCAACCTTTAACTTTTTGCAAAAGATAAATTCTTCTTGAACCTGGATTTTGAACCGGATATTGAGAGCTTCAAAGCTTTGTGGGAGACATCTTTCCCTTGAACTGGATTTTAAACCGGAATCTTCATTTTCAGCCGGAAATTTTCCTGACGGCCTTTAAGCTTGAACTTGCGAGAAGTTAATTCCTTTTTGAACCGGAAATTCTTAAACCGGATTTGAGAGCTTCAGAGCTTTGTGGGAGACAGATTTCCCTTGAACCGGATTGTAAACCGGATGTTTGAGAGCTTCAGTGAGACTGGCTTCCCTTGGGCCGGATTTTAAACCGGAATCCTTTCTGATGACCCGGAACTTCTTCATTGAGCCGTGATTTTGTAACTGTCATATACTTTCTAAGCCAGAAATTTTCTGACGGCCTTTAAATTTTCATTAATATAACGGCAGCCTCTGGGACCGGGTTATCTTCCCCTTCAACGTCCTGGGGTTCTTGACTTCACTGAAAACCAGCAATATTTGCTAAGTCATATCATTGTCGCCCCCGAGTCTCAAGGTGACTCGAGGAGTTGGCTTGAGATTCTCCAATTTTGACCGTGCTATAAACTGGCATAAGTTGTATATCATTGGTGTTGATAGCCCGATGTGAATCCACAGAAGGTTGAGGTGACTGCGGCGGGTTATAAATGATCCCGTATGAGCCGTGTCAGAAACTCGGCTAATGGTTCCTTCCAAATGGCGATTTGAAGTTAACCAAACTGTAGTGGCGACGACTTGTGCACCTGCCCATTGAGCCACCCAGTGCAGACGACGGTTGATAGTATATGATAATTTGCCTCCATTTTATTCGAAAGGAAACCGGGCTACCCAAGCTGTGACTTGCTCATACTCAATAAATAGCTCATGTAGACAGGTGCGGCCTGGCGTGTTGATGTAGACCAGGCCGCGAGAGACGGACGGAAAATACGACCGCAGCATCAGAGGCGGCACAGACAGTTGAATCGACCGCGGCGTTGTAAACCGGCGCGGGCGGGAGAATCGGCCGCAGGGGCAGACAATAAGTCAATCGCGTGTGTTGATGTAGTGGGGGTGGCAACTTGCGCAGGATGAGCGCTAGTGCAAAAATAATATTTGATCACGCCCCTTTTGCAACACCTTTTTGTAAGGAATAATTGTCCTGCGAAAAAAATATCATAGACCAAGTAATTGTTCTTTGACAAAAACAATATGTGTTAAAAAATAAATTTTAGATGAATATCACCTAATTTGTAAGGATGACCAATGGTCCGTAAGTAGCGTCCATACATATCCTCCAGTAATTTCAATGGCAATTTTAGCCACTTTGTCCAGAGTAGGCCTCCAAGACACCATTCTTTAAATGATTGTTGTAGTCAAGCACTCGTTGACTCCATCTCTCCCATTTTTTGAATAATAATCAGTAGCCGATCGCAAAGAAAGCCCTGAAACCACTTGATGTTTTCCCCAGTATGTCTACGTATAAACTCACAAAGTCTCCGCGCAACAGCTAGCCTTGCTCATAACAATTGCTGAAGTGACATACTGCTAAAGCGATCTTCCCCTGTATTAACTGCAGGTGATAATAATTTCCTTGTTTTCCAATGGCAGTAGCTTCCCATCAGACCTAGGGGGCCAAGCCATAATGCTTGTTTCTCATACTCTGACTCCTCATGTCTTGTTGCTAGCAGATCAGCAGATCAGTAAGGAAAAAACTACTTGTATTGATTTTGTAATACATGTCCATGTACTACACTCCTTTTGATCAACTCCACTGTTGGGGCTGGCTTGGTCACCCGTCGCGGAGAAAATTAGGCGCGACAGCGACTTGCCAGGGCCTTAGGAGAAAAAATGGAAACTTGAAGGCGGCGGCAAGCAGAACCACGGTGAGGGAGCGGCTCGACGCACGGCGAGGTCGCGGGCGGCTCGACGGCTGCCGCGAGGCCACGGCGGTGGCTCGGCGCAGGCGGGTCCGCCACGGAGCGGCGGCCAGCTGGTTGAGGTCAGGGCAATTTTGGAACAGGGCCACAGGGATGAGGCCGTGGGCGACTCGGCGTAGGACGAGGAAGGAGTAGTAAGGCGCCAGCAGTCTGTGGCACGGCCAGCAAGGGCGACTCTCTGCAGAAGTCCGACGGGAAGGCGACCCACAGGCTGGGGCGGTACGAGGCCGAGATGACAGCAGGCGACGCGAGTCCTGGCTCGAGGGCTCAGGGTCGAGGCGCCTCGACATGGGCGTGCAGGAGCAGGAGCCAGCGAGGGGCTTAGCAACTCTGGTGGCGCGGCAGTGGCCTGAACCTTGGTTAGGGCAAAAGTGGAACAGGACGGCTGAACAGGGTGTCTCCCACGGCGGCAAGGGAGGCCGACCGCAGGCGGAGCAGCACAAGGCCCAGGAGGCGGGGCGTTGCAGCAGTAGCGGGTCGACTCGGAGGCAGCCGGCGGACTGAGGCCGCACCCGTGTCCACAACGGCCAAGGAGAAATGGGTCTGGTCAGCGCAAGTTTGGAGACGGCTCAGAGTCGTCGCGTGCGAGACTGAAAATGGCTCGGAGATCAAATCCTCCTCCGAGCAGCCGTTGGTTTGACTTTTCCTCGTGCTAATGGATCAATGGATGGGTCACTTTTTCCTTCACGTCTGGAACCAGTAGCTATGGCTGATGGAGTAGCAGCAATGTCGCGACTGATCAATTTCTTGGGAGTTGCAGCGAACATGAATACAAAAATCAGCTGACGCCTTCAATCAGCAAAACAGGCTGCAGTGATTTGTACAGCTAGTAATCGGAGTCTCGGACACGCAGCGGAATCTTCAAATTTGATTTCGGCAGCTAGCAACTTTTACAGGGCGGCGTAGCAGCAAAGATCAATCCTCGGTTGACCTCTGAGTACAAAACACCGTAAATAAATTGTCTCAGACTCGGCGTATCCAAACGTCGGTGGACAGATCGCGTGCCAGAGCAACAGCACAGCGTGTAACATGGTTGATGTGAAATTTTCCACGCCGGCTTTTTGTCGAACCGGAAAATTGCAAACTTCTCAAACCCTAGGAAAGATCCCTCCAAGAACTCAACACCACCGTGCGCAGGCCCCATGGTGGGCGCCAACTGTCGTGGTTTTGTCACGGCAGATGTCCTAGGCGTAAGGACTTAGTCGTGAGGCCAGCACATCTATGTAGTAGCTTGAGAGGGGTTGATCGGGATGAGAGACGCGAGGCGGATCATCACACAAGACAAGGATTTAGATAGCTTCGGGCCCCGGAAAACATCATCCGGTAATAGCCCTACATCTGTTTGAGGCTAGATCTCATTACGCTCATGAGGGAGTCGTCGTAAACCGGCTCTCCTCTAGTTATGTCTAGCGCTAGAGATTATTGATTGTTGCCTGTCCTTCTTTGGGGAGCCTTGCCCCTCCTTATATAAGTTGGAGGGGCGGGTTACATGTGGAGTCCTATTAGGATTAGGACTAGTCTACCTTCTAATACAAACTGGATACAAGCCCGGGTCTTAACTCCTTGTAAGGTAAATATTCCTCATGCCTTTCCTCTCAAACCGGCCCACCATTAACATAAACCGGCCTTCTGGGCCTTGGGCCTTGTCATCCATCCGCCGCCTGCCGGGTTACCAGTGCATCATAATGTTCACGCAGGTTGCTTGTAAACCGTCTGGTCAGGGCAGGTCGCCAGTGAATCGCCAAGCTCTAGCCAGGTCATACATCTGGCAGTTTATACAGCGGGGTATACCCCCGACAAAAGCAGTAGCAATAAACTGAACGATCATATGCTAAGCTAACGGTTGGGCCTTGTCCATCACATCATTCTCCTAATGATGTGATCCCGTTATCAAATGAAAACTCATGTCTATGGTTAGGAAACCTTAACCATCTTTGATCAACGAGCTAGTCTAGTAGAGGCTCACTAGGGACACGGTATTTGTTTATGTATCCACACATGTATTTAAGTTTCCGGTCAATACAATTCTAGCATGAATAATAAACCTTTATCTCAATTTAGGAAATATAATAATAACCATTTTATTATTGCCTCTAGGGCATATTTCCACCAGTCTCCCACTTGCACTAGAGTCAATAATCTAGTTTACATCGCCATGTGATTAACACCCAAAGAGTTTACTAGAGTCAATAATCTAGTTCACATCACCATGTGATTAACACCCAAAGAGTACTAAGGTGTGATCATGTTTTGCTTGTGAGAGAGGTTTAGTCAATGGGTCTGCCACATTCAGATCCGTATGTATTTTGCAAATTTCTATGTCTACTCAGAGTCATCCAGATCGGTGCCAAAGCTTGCATCGACGTAACCCTTTACGGCGAACTCTTTATCACCTCCACAACCGAGAAACATTTCCTTACTCCTCTTATGTACCTAAGGATAATTTTGACCACTGCCTAGTGATGCACTCCTGGATCACTATTGTATCCCTTGTCAGACACATGGCAAGACACACAAAAGGTCTGGTACACAGCATGGCATACTTTATAGAACCTATGGCTAAGACATAGGGTTTTGAGTCTTATTCAACTTCACACCTTGCAACACAAGCAAGAACCATTTCTTTGACTGGTCCATTTTGAACTTCTTCAGAACTTTGCCAAGGTATGTGCTTTATGAAAGTCCTATTAAGCATCTCGATCTATCCCTATAGATCTTGATGCCCAATATGTAAGTAGCTTCACCGAGGTTTTTCATTGAAAAATTCTTATTCAAGTATCCTTTTATGCTATCCAGAAATTCTATATCATTTCCAATCAACAATATGTCATCCACATATAATATCAGAAATGCTACAGAGCTCCCACTCACTTTCTTGTAAATACAGGCTTCACCATAAGTCTGTATAAAACCATATGCTTTGATCACCTCATCAAAGCGTATATTCCAACTCCGAGATGCTTGCACCAGTCCATAGATGGATCGCTGGAGCTTGCACACTTTGTTAGCACCTTTAGGATCGACAAAACCTTCGGGTTGCATGATATACAACTCTTCTTTAAGAAATCCATTAAGGAATGAAGTTTTGACGTCCATTTGCCAGATTTCATAATTATAAAATGCGGCAATTGCTAACATGATTCGGACTGACTTAAGCATTGCTATAGGTGAGAAGGTCTCATCATAGTCAACCCCTTGAACTTGTCGAAAACCTTTTGCGACAAGTCGAGCTTTGTAGATGGTCACTATACTATCACCGTCTGTCTTCTTCTTGAAGATCCATTTATTCTCAAATGGCTTGCCGATCATCGAGAAAGTTCACCAAAGTCCACACTTTGTTCTCATACATGGATTCTACCACAGATTTCATGGCCTCGAGCCATTTATCAGAATATGGGCTCATCATAGCTTCTTCAGAGTTCGTAGGTTCGCCATTGTCTAATAACATGACTTCCAGGACATGATTACCGTACCACTCTGGTGTGGAACATGCTCTGTTTGAGCTACGAGGTCTAGTAGTAACTTGATCCGAAGTTTCATGACCATCATCATTAGCTACCGCTCTAGTTGGTGTAGGCAGCACGGGAACGGATTTCTCTGATGTGCTACTTTCTGATTCGAGAGAAGGTACAATTACTTCATCAAGTTCTACTTTCCTCCCACTCACTTCTTTCGAGAGAAACTCCTTCTCTAGAAAGGATCCATTCTTAGCAACAAAGATCTTGCCTTTGGATCTGTGGTAGAAGGTGTATCCAATAGTTTGGGGTATACTATGAAGACGCACTTCTCCGATTTATGTTCGAGCTTATCAGGTTGAAGCCTTTTGACATAAGCGTCGCATCCCCAAACTTTAAGAAATGACAGCTTAGGTTTCTTGCCAAACCACAGTTCATACGGCGTCATCTCAAATGGATTTAGACGGTGCCCTATTTAACGTGAATGCGGCTGTCTCTAATGCATAACCCCAAAACGATAGTGGTAAATCGGTAAGAGACATCATAGATCGCACCGATCAAATAAAGTACAGTTACGACGCTCGGACACAACATTACGCTGTGGTGTTCCAGGTGGCGTGAGTTGTGAAACAATTCCACATTGTTTTAAATGAAGGCCAAACTCGTAACTCAAATATTCGCCTTCGCGATCAGATCGTAGAAACTTTATTTTCTTGTTACGATGATTCTCCACTTCAATCTGAAATTCTTTGAACTTTTCAAATGTTTCAGACTTATGTTTCATCAAGTAGATGTACCCATACCTACTCAAATCATCTTTGAAGGTCAGAAAATAACGATACCCGCTGCGTGCTTCAACACTCATCGGACCGCATACATCGGTGTGTACTATTTCCAATAAGTCATTAGCTCGCTCCATTGTTCCCAAGAACGGAGTTTTAGTCATATTGCCCATGAGGCATGGTTCGCAAGTATCAAATGATTCATAATGAAGTGATTCCAAAAGTCCATCCGTATGGAGTTTCTTCATGCGCTTTACACCAATATGACCTAAACGACAGTGCCACAAGTATGTTGCAATATCATTATTAATGTTGCATCTTTTGATATCAATATTATGAATATGTGTATCACTATGATTGAGGTTCAATAAACCATTCACATTGGGTGTATGCCATAGAAGGTTTTATTCATGTAAACAGAACAACAATTATTCTCTGAATTAAATGAATAATTGTATTGCAATAAACATGATCTAATCATATTCATGCTCAACGCAAACACCAAATAACATTTATTTAGGTTCAACACTAATCCTGAAGGTAGAGGGAGTGTGCGATGGTGATCATATCAACCTTGGAATCATTTCCAACACACATCGTCACCTCGCTTTTAACTAGTCTATGCAATTCCTGTTTCAAGTTACTAATCTTAGCAATTGAGCCGATATCAAATACCCAGGGGTTACTACAAACACTAGTAAAATACACATCAATAACATGTATATCAAATATACATTTGTTCACTTTGCCATCCTTCTTATTCGCGAAGTATTTGGGGCAGTTCCACTTCCAGTGACCATTTCCTTCACAGTAGAAGCACTCAGTTTCAGGCTTGGGTCCAGCTTTGGCCTTCTTCACGGGAGTAGCAACTTGCTTGCCATTCTTCTTGAAGTTCCCTTTCTTTCCCTTCCCCTTTTTCTTGAAACTACTGGTCTTATTAACGATCAACACTTGATGCTCTTTCTTGATTTCTACCTTCGTCGGTTTCAGCATCGCGAAGAGCTCGGGAATTGTTTTCGTCATCCCTTACATATTATAGTTCATCACGAAGTTCTAATAGCTTGGTGATAGTGACTAGAGAACTCTGTCAATCACTATCTTATCTGGAAGATTAACTCCCACTTGATTCAAGCGATTGTAGTACTCAGACATTCTGAGCACATGCTCACTGGCTGAGCTATTCTCCTCCATCTTGTAGGCAAAGTACTTGTCAGAGGTCTCATACCTCTCTACATGGGTATGAGTCTGAAATACCAATTTTAGCTCTTGGAACATCTCATATGCTCCATGGCATTCAAAATGTTTTTGAAGTCCCGGTTCTAAGCCGCAAAGCATGGCGCACTAAACTATTAAGTAGTCATCATATCGAGCTTGCCAAATGTTCATAGCATCTGCATCTGCTCCTGCAATAGGTCTGTCACCTAGTGGTGCATCAAGGACATAATTCTTTTGTGCAGCACTGAGGATAATCCTCAGATCACGAACCCAGTCTGCATCATTGCTACTATCATCTTTCAACTTAGTTTTCTCTAGGAACATATCAAAAATAGGGGAGCTATATCGCGAGCTATTGATAGATATGCAAAAACTATTAAGACTAAGTTCATGATAAATTAAGTTCAATTAATCAAATTACTATTGAACTCCCACTTAAATTAACATCCCTGAAGTTATCTAAGTGATACATATCGAAATCAACTAACCCATGTCCGATCATCACATGAGATGGGGTAGTCATCAATGGTGAACATCTCTATGTTGATCATATCTACTATATGACTCACGTTCGACCTTTCGGTCTCCAGTGTTCCGAGACCATGTCTGTAAATGGTAGGCTCGTCAAGTTTAACCCGAGTATTATGCATGTGCAAAACTGTCTTACACCCGTTGTATGTGAACATAGAGCCTATCACACCCGATCATCACGTGGTGCTTCGAAAACGATGAACTTTGGCAACGGTGCATACTCGGGGAGAACACTTTTATCTTGAAATTTAGTGAAGGGATCATCTTATAATGCTACCGTCGTTCTAAGCAAAATAAGATGCATAAAGGATAAACATGACATGCAATCAAAATATTTGACATGATATGGCCAACATCATCTTGTGCTTTTGATCTCCATCGTCACCGGCTCGACACCTTAATCTCCATCATAGCGTCGGGGTCGTATCGCCAACTATTGCTTCTATAACTATTGCTAACGCATAGCGATAAAATAAAGAAATTACATGGCGCTTGCACTTCATACAATAAAAGAGACAACCCTAGGGCTCCTGCCGGTTGTCGATGTTATCAAACATGATCATCTCATACATCAACATATATCACATCATATCTTGACCATATCACATCACAACATGCCCTGCAAAACCAAGTTAGGCGTCCTCTTCTTTGTTGTTGCAAGTTTTACGTGGCTGCTACGGGCTTTCTAGCAAGAACCGTACTTACCTACGCAAAAACTACAACGGTGATTCATCAAGTTTGATGTTTTAACCTTCTTCAAGGACCGGACATGTAAGTAGGAGAAACAGACCCCCGCCAGCCACCTTTTATGCAAAACTAGGTGCACGTAAGTCGGTGGAACCGATCTCATGTGCGTGGACAAGTAAGGTTGGTCTGGGCCGCTGAGGGAGTCCTGGACTAAGGGGTCCTCGGGCGTCCGGCCTGTTATTCATTGGGCCGGACTGATTGGCTGTGAAGATACGAAGGCCGAAGACTATACCCGTGTCCGGATTGGACTTTCCTTGGCGTGGAAGGCAAGCTTGGCGACCAACTATGAAGATTCCTTCTTATGTAACCGACTCCATGTAAACCCTAGATCCCCCCGGTGTCTATATAAACTGGAGGGGTTAGTCCGGAAAGCAGATATTCATGACCATATACACATAGGCTAGACTTCTAGGGTTTAGCCATTATGATCTCGTGGTAGATCAACTCTTGTAACACTCATATTCGTCAAGATCAATCAAGCAGGAAGTAGAGTATTACCTCCATAGAGAGGGCCCGAACCTGGGTAAACATCGCGTCCCCCGTCTCCTGTTACCATCGATCCTAGATGCATAGTTCGGGACCCCCTACCCGAGATCCACCGGTTTTGACACCGACATTGGTGCTTTCATTGAGAGTTCCACTGTGCCGTCGACAAAAGGTTTGATGGCCCCTTCAATCGTCGATGATGATGTTGTCCAGGGAGAAACCTTTCTCCCCGGACAGATCTTCGTGTTCGGCGGCTTCGTACTACGGGCCAACTCGCTTGGCCATCTAGAGCAGATTGACAGCTACGCCCCTGGCCATCAGGTCAGATTCGGAAACTTGAACTACGTCGCGGATATCCGTGGAGACTTGATATTCAAGGGATCTGAGCCCGCGGCGATCGCTCCCCCTCACCCCGATGAACGTGACCAAAATCGGTCATCGGATCACACCCAGGAGATGGTTCCTGCTGCTGCTATGGCCTTAGAGCCAAAGCGGATCGTGCCATCCGAGGCCGCAGAGTCCGCGGCGTTGGAGCCGCACACGGACTCAACGCCCTGCAATATTCGCTTTAACAGAACTTCGGACGTGTCTCCGGCTATAAGTTCCGGACTGTGTACACCCGAGGACACCGAGCTAGTTCGGTCATCGATCTTCGAGTTCAGCGCCGCTGACGTTTTCCAGCACTCACCTTTGTGTGACGTGCTAAAATCTTTAAAGAATTTGTCCTTGGAGAAGGACTCACAGCCGAACTACGTCCGGTTCGAACTAGAGATGGATGACGAAGAATTTTGCTTCCCACCCGCCACCCACTTCATAGCCACCGTCAATGACTTAATCGACGTGCTTGACTATGGCTCCGAAGACATCGACGGTATGGATGACGATGTCGATAAGGAGCAAGGCCAAGACCCACCATTCACCGGACGATGGACGGCTACCTCTTCGTATGACGTGTACATGGTTGATACACCCAAAGGATCTGGCGACGACAAAGAAGAGCAAGAGGCGAATAAAACCTCCGAGACGCAGCCGAAGCGCCGGTGCCCCAAATGTCGTCCTAAGCCTCGTCGCTCAAAGTAAGGCAACACCGGCACCGGAGAGAATAGTACTCCAGGTGACGCCGAAAACAATGAAGACCCTGTTGGAGCTACATCCGAACAGGAGGAACATGACAACAGGCAAGACAACCCTGATGAACAGGCCATAGAAGATGACTCGGAGGACGATAGTTACCGTCCACCCTCTGAGGAGGAGACAAGCCTCGGCAACGAAGACTTCATCGTGCCTGAGGATCCTCTGGAGCAGGAGCGCTTTAAGCTTCAGCTCATAGCCACTACAAGGAGCCTGAAAAAGAAACAGCAGCAGCTTCAAGCTGAACAAGATCTGCTCGTCGACAGATGGACTGATGTCCTGATAGCCGAAGAATATGGCCTCAGGCGCCCAACAAAGAGCTACCCGAAACGCAGACTGCTACCTCAATTCGATGAGGAAGCACCGGAGCACACATCTCCCTCGCGTAATACGGAACGACCACCACGTGGTCGAGACAGGGCGGCCGACCGGCCACCCCACGGCCGGGATAAAGCGGCAACTCAGGCGGAACAGCAGCCTCCCCCACCGCCTCGTAAAAATAGAGACAGAAGAATTCGGGGTCACACATACAACCTCCGGCAGATCCTGGACGATAGATCAGGACATACAAGATCGATCTACGGATTGCGAGGGCGTGCCTCGAGGCACGACGACGGCTACCTACTCGGACGTGATAAACCTAACCACGCCCGGGCCGAATACCGCAGATGGACTCCATCAGAGCTACGCCACGACGCGGCCCGATATAGAGGCGCCGCACACCCTCTCTGCTTCACAGATGAAGTACTGGATCATGAATTCCCAGAGGGGTTCAAGCCTGTCAACATTGAACCATACGACGTCACAACCGATCCCGCAGTATGGATCGAGGATTTCATTCTCCATATCCATATGGCTCGAGGAGATGACCTCCACGCCATCAAATACCTCCCATTAAAGCTCAAAGGACCAGCTCGACACTGGTTGAATAGCCTGCCCGAGAATTCCATCGGCAGCTGGGAGGACTTGGAAGAGGCTTTCCTTGATAACTTCCAAGGAACTTATGTCCGGCCACCAAATGCCGATGACTTAAGCCACATAGTTCAACAACCTAGAGAATCAGCCAGAAAATTCTGGACTAGGTTCCTAACCAAAAAGAACCAGATCGTTGACTGTCCGGATGCCGAGGCCCTAGCAGCCTTCAAACACAGCATCCGTGACGAATGGCTAGCACGCCACCTCGGCCAAGAAAAGCCGAATTCTATGGCAGCCCTCACGGCACTCATGACCCGCTTCTGTGCGGGTGAGGACAACTGGCTGGCTCGTAGTAAAAACACAGCCAGCGAGGCAGACCCAATTGAGGCCAAGAACAGCACCGACAAGCTCCGGCCCAATAGACACAAACGCCGAAGCAACGGCGACAACACCGATGACACCACAGTCAACGCCGGATTCAGCGGCTCCAAGTCCGGCCAACGGAAGAAGCCATAGAAAAGAAACAACGAAGGACCTTCCAGCCTGGACCGCATACTCGACCGTCTGTGCCAAATTCACGGCACCCCGGATAAGCAAGACAATCATACCAACAGGGATTGTTGGGTCTTCAAGCAGGCTGGCAAGTTAAATGCCGAAAACAAAGAAAAGGGATCACAAAGTGAGGACGAGGACGAAGAGCCCCGGCAGCCGAACACCGGAGGGCAGAAGAAATTTCCCCCTCAAGTCAAAACGGTGAACATGATATACGCTACGCACATCCCCAAAAGGAAGCGTAAGCGAGCACTTAGGGACGTCTACGCGGTAGAGCCAGTCGCCCCAAAATTCAATCCGTGGTCATCATTCCCGATCACCTTCGATCGCCGGGATCGCCCAACTAGTATCCGCCATGGCCGTTCAACCGCACAAGTCCTCGACCCAATTATTGACGGGTTTCACCTAACACGGGTCCTGATAGATGGTGGTAGCAGCCTCAACCTGCTTTATCAAGACACGGTGCGGAAGATGGGCATTAACCCCTCGTGAATCAAACCAACAAAGACTACCTTTAAAGGAGTCATACTAGGCGTAGTGGCCCGCTGTACGGGCTCAATTACACTGAAGGTGGTCTTTAGTTCTCCAGACAACTTCCGAAGCGAAGAGTTAATCTTCGATATCGGCCCCTTCCGCAGCGGCTATCGCTCACTGCTCGGACGAACCGCGTTTGCTAGATTCAACGCAGTGCCACACTATGCTTATCTCAGGCTCAAGATGCCCGGTCCACGTGGCGTCATAACAGTCAATGGCAATACTGAACGTTCCCTCCGAACAAAGGAGCACACCGCCGCCCTAGCAGCAGAAGTACAGAGCGGCCTTCTCAAGCAGCACCATAGTACGGCTGTCGAGCCCTCGGACATCATTAAGAGGTTCCGGACTACACTGCAACAGGACGGCGCGGCTCGTCAAGAGCTCGACTAGCAATTCGGCCTCCGTCCAGTCCCAATAAGGTACTGGCATTTGTACCACGCGTACACAATTACGCACTCAAAATTCCATGGACATCGACGGAGGCACAAGATAACCCGGGGCCTACAGTTCGGCCAGACCGATCCCGGACACACATACTTTAACTTTTTTTGTTTCAGGTTCCTTTTTGTTGTTTCGCGGGCCTGATCGCAAGTCCTTTAGAAGGATTGGCATACAACGGAGGCAAGCAGCATAGGTGTGTAGGGTAACCTTTATACATTCTTCTTGACGGTATTCATACTTATTTCTCAGGACCCGCACATGGCGCCCTACTTATTCTAGCATGTTAAATAGCCCAGATACTTCTAGCACCATCTGTACAAGATACGCCTTGACGTATCCATCCAGTTATAATAAAAATGGTTCATGGCCCAGTTTCTATGGTTTTTGCTTCTTACTTCGTTTTATCTCGATCTGCTTATTTGCTGCATCGATACTCTTCTGTACGTTTGATATTCGCGAGGGGCTACTTATCGCCCCACAATACGGCAGCAAAGTCCGAACTCTTCTTACACATAAGTTCGGCACCCCGAATTTAGCATTATATTCATTGGCTCTGAATCATGTCTTTGGTCAATAGTTGGGTTGCCCGGCTCCTGTGCTTGCTACCCTACATTCCGCTCTATCGGCTAGGGTAGTAAAGGGAGAACTACTGCGATTGTGCCCTGGCCTTGACCGGATGAGCACCTCAGTAGAGAAAGCCGAAAACTTACTGTCATGGTACGGCGAGAGTCGGTCAGCTATTCGAGGGTTACAAAATCGTTGGAGATTTTTTCCGCGCCATGTGAAGGATCGGCACTTCCCGATCAAATGCTGACAGCACCCTGGCTTGGACCAGGGGATGCGCACTTGCTTAATTATAAAACTCCTATGGCTAAGTGAGGGCGTTTAAGCCGTATAGTCCGATTGCCTTGTTCGTTGCGCTAAACAACTCCTCCAAAGGACCATATAATTGGATCAAGATTGTTTAGAATCCATCCCGAACACCTCCGTACTACCTACACGAGGGCAGAAGCCGACGACTGGCCAACCCTCAGATTACAAATAACACGGCCGCACAAGAGGAAACAATTCAAAGCATAATAAAATTATTTTACAAAAAGTGGCTTTGTTCCCATAATACAAGGCAAGGGCAACATGGATACATTTATTCAAATATCGCTCGGGTGTATGGTGCTCCTTGCCCTCCGGCGGCCCGCTGGCAACTTCAACAGCGTTCATCTTCACCCACCACATCTTGCAGCGAGCGAAGGCCATACGGGCACCTTCAATACAGGCAGAGCGCTTGATGACGTCCAGCCGAGTACAGGCGTTCACCAGCCGCCTCCCGAGTCCGAAGTAGCTGCCGGGCATAGCTTCGGCTGGCCATAGCCGGATTGTCAAATCCTTCATGGCTAGTTCGACCACCCTGTGCAGCTCCACCAGCTGCTTCAGCTGATCGGTGAAGGACACGGGATGCTCTGGCGTCGCATACTGCGACCAGAATAGCTTCTCCGTCGAACCTCCTCCTGCGGCTCGATAGAACTCTGCAGCATCTGATACGCTGTGTGGTAGATCCACAAAAGCCCCTGGGGAACTCCGAACCTGGGTTAGTAAAAGGTATTGTTGCTCCGCATACTTGCTTTGCATCTTAAATGCCTTACCCGCCATGATCTTCTTGGCCTCCTTGATCTCCTGGAGGGCGGCCTGGGCCTCATTCCGTGCGGTCTCCGCGCTCTGACAAGCCTTGGTGAGTTTGGCCTCTTTAGCCGACGCATTATTCTCCAAGGTCTCACATTTTTTCACCGCATCTTGGAGCGCCTGCTGGACTTCTTTGACCCGGGCCTTGAGCTTCTTACAAGCGGCCTGCTGCTGGACAGCTTTCTCCTCGGCCTCGCCCAAGGCCTTCCTCAGGACCTCGACCTCGGTCGCGGCTCCTGCGCATATTACGACATTACAGTCAATACACAGTGCCTATGCTTTTCCGAACACACAGCAAGACGATACTCACCTTGCTTCTCCTGAAGACGAATTTTAACCTCGCCGAGCTCGTTCTCGGTCCGCTCCAGCCTCTACTTCAATTCAGAGATGTCGGCAGCATGCGAGGTTGTGGCCAACAGCGACGCCTGCTTATGCATACATGCTATGTTAGTGTCCTTCAATAGATCCTCTATCCGATTCTTCTCGCCGAACACCGGACAGTGTCTCAGGGGATACTGACTACATGGGTGTTTTTCTCTTTCTATGTCACTTACCTCGAAACCTGTCAACATTTTGCTGCAGGCTTCATTCAGTCCACCCTTGGCGGACTGAACCTTCTCGATCACCGTGCCCATAAGGGCACGGTGCTCGTCCATAACGGAGGCGCCTCGTAGCGCCTCCATCAGGTTATCCGGCGCCCCTGGATGGACAGGGACCACCGGCGGAAGCGGCGCACCCCCCTCCTTCAAAGGGGGTTGTTCGCCCGGAGCCATATGGGTCTCCGAAATTGTGTTTGGCTGAGGGCCAAACTGGATGCGGCCCTCTTCGCCAGTCTCCATGGGGATCATCTCCTCCATGTGTCCGGCAGTGGAGGTCTCGCCTGGTGGCGCCTCCCGGACAACGTCCTGGGCTCCTCCCTCCGGAGCGGTCCTCCGGGACAGTACTTTGATGTCGTCCCTGGCCCCGGGGGAGTAAGCAGGCGGTGGCGACTGGCTCGCCATCTCCGACAGAGCCAACGAACCTCCACACAAGGATCGCTGGATTAGGTCGCGGGCCGGACTATAATAGTACAGTTAAATACATCAAGATAATGGAGAGAAAGGGCTGGATGTGCGCACGAGCGAGCCCTGTCACTTACAATGCGGCCTGGGGCTTAGTGCGGGGGCGTCGTTCCGGACTGCTGTCAATGTCCCACGCGGTGTTGACCGCTGGAACGCCCTTCCCCTTCTTGGGCGTCTCCACCTCCAGATGTGCCGGAGCCGCCCTCTTCTTCTTCCTCTCCTCAGGGGGAGGATTGTCTTCTTCCTCCTCCTCTTCCTCATCATTTTCCTCAGGGACAGAGGAATGAGTTTCGTCGTCTTCGGACGCCACGTCCGAAGTGCCCTTATGGCGGAGGCCACTCTTGGCCTTCTTCTTGGCCTTCTTCTCCAGCGCCTTATATGGCGCCGGCACTAGCATCTTCGCTAGACGCGGGATGACTGGTTCTTCAGCCAGCGGAGCCGGACACTGGATCCGCTTCGCCCTCTCCATCCAGTCATGAAGAAACCATAATAAAAGCTCAGACATCATCCTCGAAACAATAAGGTTGGGGATACGTCCGAAATAACATACCTTGCCGGCGAGGTGTGTACAATCGTGACCACGGTCTGAATCCATGGCCGGTGGCTTCTCGTTGCCCTTAAAAAGCAACTTCCAGGTGCCTTCGTGAGTAGTCTCAAAAAGCCTCACCAAGGTCTGGTGCTTCTTCGAGTTGAACTCCCACAGGGGGCGGCTTCGTCGCTGAATCCGGCGAATTAACATCACCTGGATCACGTCGACGAGCTTTACATTCTTGGTCACCATGCTTTGAACGCGCGTCTGCAACGCTATCAGCTCGTTAGGTGAACACCAGTCCGAACTCTTTTCGACCCAGGAGGTGAGTCGCATAGGAGTGGCGGAGCGGAATTCGGTACTTGCGGCCCAGGTAGTGCCGCGTGGTTCTGTGATGTAGAACCACTGCTTCTGCCACTCTTTTACCGTATCCACAAAGGTGCCCTTGGGCCAGGAGACATTGGACAGCTTTCTCACCATGGCTCCTCCGCACTCCGCGTGCTGGCCATCTACCACCTTCGTCTTTACGTTGAAGACTTTGAGCCACAACCCGAAGTGGGGCTGGATGCGGAGGAAGGCCTCGCACACGACGATAAACGCCGAGATGTTGAGGAAGGAATTTGGGGACAGATCATGGAAATCTATCCCGTAATAATACATCAGCCTGCGAACGAAAGGGTGGAGTGGAAACCCCAGCCCGCCGAAGAAATGAGGAAGGAATACTACCCTCTTGTTGGGCTCCGGCGTGGGGACGATTTGTCCCTCAGCCGGCAAGCGGTGGGCGATTCCCTTCGCCAAATATCCGGCCGCTCGGTGTCGTCGTTCTGGGAACGGGGGTCCCCAGACTTGCCTGCCTGCGGCCCACAGCGTGGCTAAGCCAGCAGGCCATACGGCCCATCTTCATCAACAAGGCATCCAAGACCCTCGCGAGGGTCCAAGCCTCGCGAGGCGGATGACGCAAGACCTCCTCTGGAGTGGCCTAGCCAGGCAGGCTCGCGAGGAGCGGAGATATCAAGGAGGGGCAAACCTCACGAGGCTCTTGTGACGTGAGCCATGACGAACGGCACTAGGCGGGCGCCAGGTGGGCGCCGGCGCGCGCAGCATCCTTGTTTCCTCTTTGGTGCTAAGGAGGCCAGCGCAGGCGAAGAGTACCAAGGCATCAGGCAAAGGTTGCTATATTGGTGCAACGAGACCAACACCAAGAGGACGGCGAGACGGAGGTCATCGTGGAGCCCAAGACGGCGTCACCGCCAGAGCTTTTCGCAGGCGAAGACCGCTTTTGTCAGGATAGCTTGTACTAGTTGTCCCCCTTCAAATTTGCCCGCCGTTGTTGGCTCCCTTCCCGCTCGATATTTGGGAAGAGGACCAGGGCCTCTATAAATAGGTCTAGCCACCACAGTAGTAGCCATCGGATCCAGAGGCGCGCACAAGCTCGTACGCACAAGAACACCTCGACCTCAGGAGGCTGTTCTTCCCCTGTACTGTTCATCATCAGCCCAAGAGGCAATCCGACACCACCACACTGGAGTAGGGTATTACACCACAACGGTGGCCCGAACCAGTATAAACCTCGTGTCTTTCTGTGTTGCGAGTTCGTCGAGTTCGTCCGCGAGATCTTAGCGAGCTAGGGCGTAGATCGGTAGGAGGGAAAGACTTCGCGCGCACCCCAGTGTTTGAACCTTAAGGGTTTGCCGGAACCCCACATCCGACATTTGGCGTGCCAGGTAGGGGTGCGCCGTAGCTTCCCTTCCATCAGTTCGTCGCTCCGTCGTCTCCATGGTAGACGCTCGCCGTGCTCGAGCTGAGCGTCGGGCTGCCCTCACCGCCATCGTCGCTCAGACGGCTCCCGTTGGCGGGCCACCTCATCGTTCTCCGTCTCCCGTCGCTAACGCTGCCACCGGCCCGGCGGGGAACGAGCAGCAGGCGTCCTCGCTGCATCCTTCGGTGCGGCAGGACGGCCGCACCGCCACTCCATCGCTGACCCCTGCCGGTTCATCGTCTCACGCGCGCCGCGCTCCCATGGAGGCACGGGCCGTGCTCCTCGCAGCGAACGAACTCCTGCGCTACCGCCCTGTCGACGACCTCTATGAGGAGTGGCTTGACCGCGTCGCCGAGCTGGTCCGCGCCGCAGGGGGCTCTCCGGCGCCGTCCCACTCTGTGCCTCCCCCTCAACCAGCCACGGGCGACGAGGCTCATGGCGTGCCTCCACCACCTCAGCCCCAAGAAGGTGCCTTGGCACCAAGGCGCGCGCCTCCGTGGTGTGATCCACCACGCCCGGCGCCCGCGCGCGAAGAGAGAAACTGCCAAGAAATTCCGCGGCCGCGAGAAGCTGCACCTGCGCTCCCCGCACCACCTCGTCAAGACCGCGCACCGCCCACACTGGCGCAGCGTGGACCTCGTCAAGACCAAGCTCCACATCCGAAGCGAGCCCCGGCAACCACGGCTGGCCGCCGCGCCTTCACCCCTGAGCTGCGTAGCGTCGCCTGGCCAGGCAAGTTCAAGACGGACCTGCCTCCTCGCTACGACGGCACCGCCGACCCCGCGGAGTTCCTACAGCTCTATGATATGAGCATCGAAGTGGCCAACGGCGACGAAGAAGTCATGGCGAACTGGTTTCCCATGGCTCTCAAGGATGGAGCACGCTCCTGGCTCCTGAACCTGCAGCACGGCTCGATCTCCTCCTGGGACGAGATGCGCGACCGCTTCGTCGCCAACTTCCAGGGCACTCGCGACCGCCCACCGGCCGCGGACGATCTACGCCACATCAGGCAGCAACCAGGAGAGACCCTCCAGAAGTACATCCAGCGCTTCAACAACACCCGCCTCAAGATCCCCAAGGTCATGGATGAGGCCATCATCTCCGCGTTTTCCGACGGTGTCCGTGACGTCAAGATGAAGGAAGAGCTCACCATCCACGAGGAGCTCTGCACCTCTCAGGAGTTGTTCAACCTGGCGACCAAGTGCGCAAGAGCTGAGGAGGGGCGCCTCTCTCTCCTTGAGCTGCCAGCCGTGGGTGCGGAGGAGAAGAAGGCCAAGGCCAAGGACGTGAAGCACAAGGAGGCAGCTGTGCTCGCAGCGGAGCCCGACACCAAGCGGGGCAGAGATCAGCCCGAATCATCCAAGAACGGCCGACCGTTCTGCGCCTTCCACAACCTGAACACCCACAACACCAGCGACTGTCAAGAGCTCAGAGCCATAAGAGAAGGACGCTTCGGTCGATGCCCCGAGCGCAGCGACCGGGGCTACGGCCGCGGAGGAGGACGTGGAGGCGGACGCTGGGACGATCGTGGCCCGCGCTAGGAGTGGCGCGACCGGCCGCGTGAGGACCGCTGGCAGGACCAACCTCGCGAGGGTGCCTGGAGGGACCCGCCTCGTGAGGATCACCCCCAGGGCAACACCGGTCTTCCCCCGCTACCGCCACCAAGAAGGAACGACGACCACCACCAGGACGAGGGGCTGGGGGCTTCCAGGAGCCGCGCGCGATCGCCTGCATCTTGGGCGGCGCCTAGGCCCCAGCCTCTCAGCGCATCTTCAAACAGTTCGCTCGCGAGGTGAACGCGGTGCTCCCCAAACTCGAGGCCACGCGCCCGCTCAAGTGGTCCCAATGCGCCATCACTTTCAACTCGGTGGATCAGCTCAAGTGCGCAGCCGCCGCTGGCGCCCTCCCTATGCTGTGTTCCCCAGTCATCAGCAATGTGCAGGTCACCAAGACCCTCATCGACGGCGGCGCAGGGCTCAACGTCCTGTCCGTCGACATGTTCGACAACCTCCAAGTGCCATATGAACAGCTCCAGCCCACCAAGCCTTTCTCAGGGGTGACCGACGGTTCCACCACACCGATAGGGCAGGTCCGCCTGCCTGTCACCTTCAGGGAGCGCAAGAACTACCGCACATAGCTCATCGACTTCAACGTCGCGCACATCCGCCTGCCGTACAGTGCCATCCTCGGGTATCCAGCCCTGGCCAAGTTCATGGCAGTCACTCATCACGGCTACAACGTTCTCAAAGATGCTAGGAAGTGGAGGAATCATCACGGTCCCGTGTGAAGAGAGGGATGCAGTGTGCTCCCTCGAGCGCGCCTTTCAAGCCGCAGCAATCGACGACCCCGACAGCAGAAGTGAAGGCCCCCCGGAAGCCATCCCCAAGAAGAAGAAGCCGCACCGCGCAGGACCTCAGTATGATGGCGTCGTGGCAGGAGCCTCGTCGGGATCAGCGCCCGCTCCAGGGGCGCCTCCCTCCACCGCATAGGAAAGCGCACCCAGCGCCCTCCTCGGGCAGGGCTTGGGGGCTCTCTTCTGGAGGGCCTCTGACCTTGCCAACCTCACGAGGGAGGCGCTTGGGCACCACTTGGAAGCGTGTTTCGCGGCACATGTTCCTCAGGAGAGCACAGGGCAGGGAGTGCCCACCACTCAGGAGTTCGTCACCAAGACCACAAGCAAGAGCCATGCGCGGCGAGAGCCGCTCACGAGGCGCAGCTCCGCATCCTGGCGAGGATGCTGGGCTGCGTGTCTGCATCAACGTCCCCGGGCTCAACAGGGCCACATCTCAGGAGCGCTTCTGGCCATCGTGTGTGGGCCGCTGCGAGGGCCCACCACACAGCTACGTTCGCATGCCCTTCGGCTTGCCGAGCGTGGTGTCAGCCTATCAACGCGACCTGCGGCGTGTCCTGGCAGCTCAGGAGGCCAGGTACCACGCCGTCCTGGAGGAGATGGGGACGGTCTTCAGGGAACCTCCCGAGCCCCCTGCCTCCCGAGGCTCAGGGTCCCGGTGGCTCGTGAGGAGTCGTTTCTTCAACGCACGCCTTCAGCTGCACCAACTCTACTTCGTCTACACAACCAGGTGACATCTTCCAAGCTCGTTTAAGTTGGGAGCGCCCCTCGGGCTGCATTATTCCCAGGCCACATGGGTCCGTCCCTGTGGCATGTATCCCTTTTGCTTATGTCTTTAGCTTACCTTGCTGGGAGCGCCCCTCGGGCTACATCATCCCCAAGCCGCTCGGGCCGGACCCAGTGGCATGTATCTTCCTGCATTTGTCCAAGTTGAATTGCTCTCTATGCCCGGCCTGCCTACGGCTATCGCCTGCTCGATTGCCGCCCGCCACGGGTCTGTTCATCCTATGCAATTCGCTTGCACGTTAAAAGGGGGGCTCCTGAGCATCGCGACTCAGGAGCTCTTACTGGCTCTCCAGCCCTCACCCCCTGGCCTTGACCACGGCATCGCAACCTGGCATACCAGCGGCGGCTGAGCTCGCTCGAGGGCCAGGACCAGAGGACGTAGAGTGCTTGCATCTAACCGCATTGCAGGAACATACAGTCACCAAGACTCAAGACCAGGCGCAACCCGCCTTGAGGTAGGGCCTCGTGAGTCCCGCGCTGGCTCACGAGTGCCCAGATACACCTCGCAGCCCTGCCGTGCAAGCCACGTGGCAGAGCGGGGCTGTAAACGCCCTGGGGGCTCCTCCCGGAGGTGGGCCCCCATCCCACACCCAAGTGGAAGCACCATGCTCCGCGCTGGATGTCGACACTGCCGAGGAGCGGCTATGCCCGTGCACAAGCAGAAGCACTATGCTCCGCGCTTGTGATAAACAACTGAGGGCGGCCCCACGGTCGTACCAACCTCAGGGAGCCCAGAGCTCAGCGCCCAGCCTCACCACAACGCCTCCCCTCAGGAGAGCCGCACGACGGGGCTGGGCACGGGGGCTGCACTCGCGTCACGCCCAAGAGCACGCCACCCAACCAGGTCCCCCAGATCTGGGCGTCGCGCGCCCCTCCCGAGGCCTCGGCGAGGGCAGGTATGCAAATTGTTTGCACGTCAAGGGGGACTCCTGAGCATCGCGACTCAGGAGCCTAACTGGTCACGTAGCCCCTCACTCCTTGGTCCGTCCTGGTCTCCGGTCGGCCCAATGGCAGTTGAGGTATGCGCGGGGCCGGGCTCTGCCGACGTAGAACATTAATCTATCCTCACGAACTCTCCCTATATGCTGTTTGCGCGTCAAGGGGGACTCCTGAGCATCGCGACTCAGGAGCCTAACTGGTCACGTAGCCCCTTACTCCTTGGTCCGTCCTGGTCTCCGGTCGGCCCAATGGCAGTCGAGGTATGCGCGGGGCCGGGCTCTGCCGACGCAGAACGCAAAGCAAATAGGAAGGAAATCGCAAAATCTCGAAGCAAATATTACACACACATTGTCCTCGCGACATCAAACGAAAAGTCTAACGCCTCCACAAGGCCTAATACATGTTGCAGGAACGAAACGGGAGAAAAAGCTACAGGTCACCCCTGGACGTCGCCATCGCCTGCGGAAGGCGCTTCCCCGTGGGCAACGATGTTCTTGCCTTCACCACCCGCCGCGAGATCGGCGACATCGCTAGACAGAGGAGCGGAGACAAAGCCGCGGAACTTTAGCAAGGCCTCCACCTGACCTTGCACGGCCGCGGCAGCCGCCTGGCAGTGATCTTCAGCTACAGGCTCCAGCAGCTCGTTAAGGCAAGCGTTCGGGTCGCGAAGGTGCAGGTGGCTGAAGACACGAGTCAGCGCAGCCGAAGACAGGACGCGAGCTTCCGCCTCCGCCATGGGACCGAGGCCATCAACGACCTCCTCAAGCACTTTCATCAAGAGAGGAAGCAGCCGGGCGGGGCCGTCCTCATCAGTGGCCAGCGACTTCTCCAGGCCTTGCTCGTAGAGCGTCTTCAGCGCCTTGCGAGACCTCTCCACGAGGTCGGCGAAGGGCGCGCGATCTTTGGCTAGGACACGCGCCTTGGCATCGAGATCGGCCTCCCTCGCCTTCACCTTCCGCTTCAGCCCTTCCAACCGGCTCCGCACGGCGGCCTGTGTCTTCTCCAACTCTGCCAGCTCGGCATCGCGGTTCTTCACGGCGTCCTCCCGGGCCTTCACCTCCTCCTCCTTCGCTTGGCGGCAGCGTGCCTCTTCGGCGTGCTGGTCGCGCAGGCTCTGCAACTCGTCCTCAAGTGCGCGGCAGCGGTCGCGGGCGCCCTTGGCGTCTTTCAGCGTCGTCTCGCGATCGGCTGCGGCGTTGGCGGCGCTCGGCTTCTCCTTCTCAGAAGCCGCGGCGGCCTGGCCCAGCGCCGCGCGAACAGCCAAATCGGAGTGGAGCCAGCCTGAGGCCAGCTCCAGGCGCCCGGCCACAAGACGTGGATCCGCGCTCAGGAGATCCGCCTGCAGCTGGGTCATCTCCGAAAGAGCACGCCAGAGCAACAGTAGCAGAAGAACCTGGGAGTGGAGGTGCAGCAGCGGGAGGAGGCGACATCATCACCAGGGCCTGAGGGATCGCGGCCTCCGGAGCAGCTGGAACCTCATCAGTCGCACCAGGCGCCGGCACCTCCGGAGCCAGCGGGACCCTGGGGGCTGACTCCACGCGGCGATGCTCCTCCTGGCCTCGCGAGGACGGCCGTTCTGGGGTGACTCGGGCGCAGCTGCCTCCTTTCTCTGCGGGGGGAGGCACGGCCGCTGTGTCTTCCTTCTTCTTCTTTGCCGAAGATGCCGGCCTGATCGACCAAGGGTGAGTGTCAGGAAACGACGAGTACAAACAAGGACAAGGCGAAGCTTAAGACACCTACCGGTCCACCGCGAAGTACTCCACCTTCCGCTTGGGGAGCTTGAAGCCTGAAAGCGTCGGGACCTGGGGAGTAGGCGTGCGGGCTTCGGCGGCAGCAGGCGGAGCAGCAGGGCCGGAGCCAGCGCCAGGAGGCGTCGGGGCGGAGGCGGCATCGCGAGGCACCAACGACGACCTACCCCTTGTCGGGATGAGGGGTTGCTCCCTCACCTCCTGGCGGGCGTCGACCTCGGCGTCGTCAGGCAAGGCGCGGAGGATCTCGGCCTTGCTCAGAGGGGAGGTCTCCCCCACCTCTTCCAGAGTCTTCTCCGAGTCCACCTCCTCTTCCCCCTCCCCGAGGGACTCGCCAGAGGACACCTCCACCGGTTTCGGCGCCACAGGAGCCCCTGGGAGCGCCGGCGGCACCAACCCGTGCACGTCGAAGGTCGGCCTGGAGGTGACGAATTCCTCCCGATCCCTACGCTGGAACAGGGGAACGAAGGCGCTTGGCGGGTACTCCTGGTTGTCCTCAACTATGAGGCGCAGAACAGCAGCCAATTCATCGTCAGGCAGGGCCCCCGGCCTCAGGCGGGCCTTGTTTCCCTCTTATTCAAGCTCCCACAGGGGGCACGCGCGCGCCTGGAGCGGGGCCACTCGCAGCGTCAGGAACTTCCTCACGAGCATGACCCCCGTCACCTTGGCCGCCCTCGCATTGCCTGGCTTCAGGTCGGTCACCATCTGCCCCAACACTAGCGATGCCCGCTCATCGGTGAGCTCCGCCTTGGGCCACCCCCCGTTGGAAGAGGGCGCCGCCGTTGGCAACGCCAGGCACGGATCGGCACGCTGGGCATCCATCATGACCCATTTGGATCGGATGTTGTCGGCCTTCTTCCCGGTGCTCGAGATCGAGTTGGCCTTGCCGCATGCGATGAAGTTAGCGCATCCGGAGATGTGACCCTCGCTGACACGAAGGAAGTAGAAATGGCGTAGCAACACCAAGGACGGCATCGCGCCCAGGTACGCCTCATAGTAGTAGGCAAAGATGGACAGGAGGAGGACAGAGTTCGGATGGAGATGCAACGCCTGTAGACCGTAGTGGTCGAGGACTTCATAAAAGAAATCAGAGAAGGGAGGAACCAACCCGACGGCGACACCGCTCGAGAAGAAGGGGAAGAAGGTGCTGCCCTCGGGCTCCGGCACATCGGAGGCAAGCCGGAGCTCGGTCGCCCCCCACTCATTGCTCTCGCCCGCCATCAGCAGGCGCACGGAGGTGAGGCTTTTCTCCGTGACGGTGGGCGCCTCAAGGGCCGGCTCATACCAAGTCGGCGCTGAGGAAGTCTTGACTTTCCGCACCACCATGGATTGCGGGTGCAGGATGAGGTTGGAGCGGATCTGAAGGTAGCGGTGGCGAGGAGCAAGAAAGGGGATCTGGAGCGAGGCAAGGAAGAAGCAATGAAGGCAACTGTTGCCTGCACCAGCCTTTTGTCAGGTCAAGCAGTTGCCGAGGCAGTGGGAAGCGGAGATGCCCACGTCCAATCAACCGCCACATGTCAATCGAGGCCGTAGGCTTTTGGGGCCCGCGGTGCTCCGAACTTGACCCTTGGCTTCGCCGCGAAGCCAAGCCCGAGCGCACCTTGGGCCCGGGGGCTACTGTCGGCGTTCTAGGAACGGGGGTCCCCAGACTTGCCTGCCTGCCGCCCACAGCGTGGCTAAGCCAGCAGGCCGTATGGCCCATCTTCATCACCAAGGCATCCAAGACCCTCGCGAGGGTCCAAGCCTCGCGAGGCGGACGACGCAAGACCTCCTCTAGAGTGGCCTAGCCAGGCAGGCTCGCGAGGAGCGGAGATATCAAGGCGGGGCAAACGTCATGAGGCTCTAGTGACGTGAGCCATGACGAACGGCACCAGGCGGGCGCCAGGTGGGCGCCAGCGCGCGCAGCGTCCTTGTTTCCTCTTTGGTGCTAAGGAGGCCAGCGCAGGCGAAGAGTACCAATGCATCAGGCAAAGGTTGCTATATTGGTGCAACGAGACCAAGACCAGGAGGACGGCGAGACGGAGGTCATCGTGGAGCCCAAGACGGCGTCACCACCAGAGCTTTTCGCAGGCGAAGACCGCTTTTGTCAGGATAGCTTGTACTAGTTGTCCCCCTTCAAATTTGCCCGCCGTTGTTGGCTCCCTTCCCGCTCGATATTTGGGAAGAGGACTAGGGCCTCTATAAATAGGTCTAGCCACCAAAGTAGTAGCCATCGAATCCAGAGACGCGCACAAGCTCGTACGCACAAGAACACCTCAACCTCAGGAGGCTGTTCTTCCCCTGTACTGTTCATCATCAGCCCAAGAGTGGAGTAGGGTATTACACCACAACGGTGGCCCGAACCAGTATAAACCTCGTGTCTTTCTGTGTTGCAAGTTCGTCGAGTTCGTCCGCGAGATCTTAGTGAGCTGGGGCGTAGATCGGTAGGAGGGACAGACTTCGCGCGCACCCCAGTGTTCGAACCTTAAGGGTTTGTCAGAATCCCACATCCGACACTCGGAGCTCAGTAATGTCCTCCTCCTTGACGGAGGAGACCATCCACTTGCCCTGACCACCGGAGCCGGACATGGTTGCTTGAGTGGAAAGGAGATGAGAACTTGGGCGCTAGAGCTCGAGATCGGGAAGGTGGAGACGGAGAAAAAACGTGAGAAGAGGAAGAGGGGATCCTTATCCTCTTATAAAGGCAGCAAACATTAAACGCCTCCTCACTCTCCTTAAGATTCGCCTATTCCCAAGGGCTGTGTAAACGGCGCGGTTGGGTTACCCATGCCCGCATTGATGAGAATCCCTTAATAAGGGGACACGATATCTGCTTTGACAAGACATGCCAATAGCAACCGTGTCAGTAAACGTGGGATGGCAGAAGAAAAACGGTTTGAAATTATGACCGAACAGACGCGATGTTGTGTTGAAAAGAAGCTGTCAACAGATTAGATTCGTGCAAATATTATATCCTCTCTGCAGTTGTGTGTGGTGTATAATAGGTCCGGATACAATTATCATGTCCGAAGACTATCTTGGAGTTCGGAAAAAGGGGAACCCGCCTTGCAATGCCGAAGACAATCTGCGCGCCGGACTCCTCGTCATTGAAGCCAGGTTCAGGGGCTACTGAGGGAGTCCTGGACTAAGGGGTCCTCGGGCGTCCGGCATGTTATTCATTGGGCTGGACGGATGGGCTGGGAAGATACGAAGGCCGAAGACTATACCCGTGTCCGGATTAGACTTTCCTTGGCATGGAAGGCAAGCTTGGCGACCAACTATGAAGATTCCTTCTTATGTAACCGACTCCATGTAAACCCTAGATCCCCCCCGGTGTCCATATAAATTGGAGGGGTTAGTCCGGAAAGCAGATATTCATGACCATATACACATAGGCTAGACTTCTAGGGTTTAGCCATTACGATCTCGTGGTAGAGCAACTCTTGTAACACTCATATTCATTAAGATCAATCAAGCAGGAAGTAGGGTATTACCTCCATATAGAGAGACCGAACCTGGGTAAACATCGTGTCCCCCGTCTCCTGCTACCATCGATCCTAGACGCACAGTTCGGGACCCCCTACCCGAGATCCGTCGGTTTTGACACTGACAGCAGCTTCATCCCACAATACCGCTGAATCAAAATAAGATGTTGGTGGTAAGAAGTATGACTATCACCGCCCACAACTCTTTGTGTTCCACTCATGCATATCAACTACGCATAGACCTGGCTCGGATGCCACTGTTGGGGAACGTTGCATGCAAAACAAAAAATTCTTCGGACACGCAAGATCTATCCATGGAGATGCATAGCAACAAGAGGGGGAGAGCATCTACATACCCTTGTAGATCGCTAAGCAGAAGTGTTTATCAACGCGGTTGATGTAGTCGTACTCTTCGCAATCCGATCACGATCCAACCGATTTAGTGTCGAACGGACGGCACCTCTGATTTTAGCACACGTGCGGCTCGATGACGTCTCCTCCTTCTTGATCCAGCAAGAAGGAGAGGAGAAGTAGATGGGATCACAACCAACACGACAGCGTGGTGGTGGTGGAGCACCGACAGCGCTTCGCTAAGCATCGCCGGGACGAGGCGATGGAACTACGGAGTAACGGGAGAGAGAGGGGTGCCAAGGGCTTGGTGTATCCTCTTGGGGCGCCCCCTCCCCTCTATATGGTGGAGGGGCGTGGGAAACAGCCCCTCCAAGCCCTAGGGCGCAGCTAAGGGGGAGAGGACTTGGACTCCAAGTCCAATCCTATTCCTACTAGGACTCCTTCCTTTTTTTTCCTTCCCTAGCCACATCGGCTTTTGAGGACTTGGTGCGCCTAGCCCAATAAGGCCAGGGCCTCTCCCCACAGCCCATGCTATCCCTTGGGTCGTGGTGGACCCACTTGTGGACTTCCGGACAAGTCCGGAATCCTCCATAACCTTCTGGAAGCTTCTCGGTACAATACCGAAAAAACTGCACATTTTTTCGGAACCCAAAATATGACCTCCCATATATAAATCTTTACCTCTCAACCATTCCGAGACTCCTCGTGACGTCCGGGATCTCATCCGGGACTCCGAACAAGATTTGGTTACCACTCATCAAATATCCCAATACTACTCTAGCGTCAACGAACGTTAAGCGTGCGACCCTGCAGGTTCGGGAATTATGTAGTCATGACCGAGATTCCTCTCCAGTCAATAACCAATAGCGGGACCTGGATGCCCATATTGATTCCTACATATTCCATGAAGATCTTTTATCGGTTGAACCTTTATGACAACATACGTAATTCCCTTTGTCTGTCGGTATGTTACTTGCCCGAGATTCGATCGTCGGTATTTTTATACCTAATTCAATCTCGTTACTAGCAAGTCTCTTTACTCGTTCCGTAATACATAATCTCGTAACCAACTCCTTAGTCACTTTGCTTTCATGCTTCTTGTGATGCTGTATTACCGAGAGGGCCCAGACATACCTCTCCGATACACGGAGTGACAAATCTCAATCTTGATCCATGCCAACTCAACAGACACCTTCGGAGATACCTGTAGAGCATCTTTATGATCACCCAGTAACGTTGTGACGTTTGATAGCACACAAGGTATTCCTCCGGAGTCCGGGTGTTGCATGAACACATGGTGGAAGAAAGATGTATTTGACATTAAGAAAACAGTAGCAATAAACTGAACGATCATATGCTATGCTAACGGTTGGGTGTTGTCCATCACATCATTCCTAATGATGTGATCCCGTTATCAAATGACAACTCATGCCTATGGTTAGGAAACCTTAACCATCTTGATCAATGAGCTACTCTAGTAGAAGCTCACTAGGGACACGGTATTTGTTTATGTATCCACACATGTATTTAAGTTTCCGGTCAATACAATTCTAGCATGAATAATAAACCTTTATCATGATTTAGGAAATATAATAATAACTATTTTATTATTGCCTCTAGGGCATATTTCCATCAGTATGTACATACATGGCCGTATTTTTTTGCATGTGGCTGTACGTACGTGTACACGGTTTAGAAGGGACCGCCTGAACTGCTATGTCAGGGGCTCTACTACTACACGTGTTGCTACTTGCTCGGCCACGGTTCATCGTTGTAGAGAGACCGATCGACTAGTATGTACGTACACGTTCGCGACCAGACAGACAAGGCTACGTATGCTTCGACCGGGTCGGTCCCAGCTGTCAGGGAGAATAAGGAGGCACTTCCTTGCGTGCGAAGATATAGATGGTGCGCCCCAACTGTCAGTGGGGGGAATCATTTTTTTACCTGTAATATGGACGCACCTCCTTGCGTGCGAAGATGTAGCTAGTGGGTCCCAGTTGTCACGGGGAAACTTTTTTTGCAAAATACAGCTAAGCCAAAATACAGAGGCCCTTCCGGTGGGTCCCCGTTGTCAGGTGGAGGAATCATTATTTTGCGCAAAATAAGGAGGCACTTCCTTGCTGCGGTCGTGGACCCAGCTGCTAGCCTCTCCACGTACAGTCCTCTTCTGATGTAAGTCATTCCTTGACCACGTTGACCACGCCATGCCGAGAGCACAAAGGCGGTGGACGACGGCGAGGCCTAGGAAGGGAATGACCCGGAGCCGGGGAAGACTCGGCAGTTGTTTCCCACGCGGAGGGGAGTACGAGGGTTTACTGGTTCTGCTGTAGTGTGAGGCTGTCGTCGTGGGAGAATAACAGGAGGTCTGGGTGAGTAGAGGGATAGCTAGGCCAGCGATGGGAGTACGGTGGGGCGGTGAGGCCTGTGCGGCAGCACATCCGGCCGCGGTGGGAGGGAGCAGGCAGTCCCGCCGGCGCTGGTTTGAGCGGTTGGAGCAGGAAGAGCAGAGATTGATGAAGCACGATCGCCATTGGATGGACATCCAACAGTCACTGCACTCGTCTGTTGACTAAGTTGACACGGCCTTGCGTGCGCGTCAACCTTTTTTTAGGAAAGCGTACGTCTCAACCTATAGTAGGCGCACAAGTCAGCCTCAAATCTGTGGAAAACAGCATACAACCCATTTGCCATTATTTCTAGTAATTTATAGACCATTTGCTAATTCTTAAGGATTTTTTTGGAGCCCGTATTGTTAGCATTACAACCAATATTGTGGCCACGGTTAAAAAATTATATGAAAATTTGCATATTTTGGTGCGGTCCGAACTGTTTTTAATCCCGAAATTTCGAGTCACATTCAAACTAATTTGAAAAATAAATTTATATCAATATAAAATCCAAATAATTGCCCACGCATAAAAGTCAATGGAATTTACAAACTTGAACAAGAAAAAAGAGATATGAAACTAAATGCCGGTTTGATATGTTTTAAAATGTACAACCCATTTCTCATTACTGATAGCCCATTTTCTGGGCAAGCCGAATGAAACTCTCATTGTCTTGAAAGATTTGCAGCCCAGCAGGGCTGACAAAGCAAGTAGGCCTTGGTTGGGTGTTATGCAAAAGAACAAAAAAACTGGGCTAGCCATTTTTAGAAAGGAAAAAACTACTGGGATGGTCTTGTGGTAACCATAAAATAAAAGGCTGGCTAGACAGGCAAGAGTGCCCCGCGCAGCCCAGTTGATACCCTACTTCCGTCTCAAAAACAAAAAGAATTGGGCGAGCTGCTGGGTCCCTAGGGTCAGCTGCTCGTTGTGCAATTCTCTCGTTTATTGACTATGTTGGCAATGGCATGGGACCCAGATGTCAGAAATCCATTAGGAGGAACCTTTTTTGGCTTGAAATATGGAGGCACTTTCTTGCGTACTGCCATGACCCTGGTGGGTCCCTGCTGTCATCCTCCCCATGTACAATCATCTCTTTATTGTGTACGTGTCAACCTAGTAGGCCCACAAGTCAACCTCTAAACCCGTGGCAGACAAATACAGCCCATTTAAAAAAAAATAACAACACATTCTATACATTCAAACGGAAAGTTCAACATTCAGAGCAAAGTAATAGGTCTGATCCAAATATAGAGTACTGAACTTCCACATTGACAACCATGATAGCCAAGTTAACTATCTACTCCCACTAATACTCTAGTAGTGTACAAGTACTAACTTACTCTTAGCTAACTAGACGATGCCGGCCGCCATCTGCGGTACACGCTAAACGCCGGCACCAACGTCCTCCTCCTCCCCTCGGACTTGCCAGAGGTGCGATAGGGCATGTTGCTCGCGCGCGTTGGCCCTTTCCATGACGGTGTGGTCCACCGAAGCTTCGGCTTCTAAGCGGGAAACCCACTTGACGAGCTGGTAGTAAAATTCGGCGTCGCAAACGCATGCATGCCCGACAGCCTCCAGGGCTATTTTCCGGGCGCCGGCCTCCACGTAGTCGGCCCAGTTGCGGGCGTTCTGCTCGCGACTCAGAGCGTCGGTGCGCTGCTCTTCCATGCCCCGCTAGTGGCACAAATCGGTGATATGCTGCTCCACCGCCAGGCGGTCGCGCTCCAACAAGTCCTCATACTCCGCATTGCCATCTAAAGACTGATAGAATGCCTGCTCCCTCCGTCAGCCTTCCGGTGAAAAACCGAATACTAGTTTCGGCGGTGACTGTGGGCCGGTGGGGGCTTATGAGGATAGGGCGAGTTGGCCAGTTGGGTGATGGTGCCACCGGAGAATGCTAGGAACCAGTAATTATAGGCGGAAGGTAGGTGACCAGCGTGTCTGGGAAATGCGACGGTCATCGCAGTCATCAGAATTCAATGCATAAGCAGGTATGGCTTTGCGCGCCAGCTTGCCGTGGAAAACTAGAAAAACTAAAATTATGTCCCGTCCCGTCCCGTCAGTGGTGCGTCCCGCCCGTGCTGGGTCGCACGTCGGCATGACGGTCAAACGAGTGCACTCGATTCATCCAGATGAGGTACGTGCGTGATCCGCTGGTTATTCGCGTAGGATCGAGTCGGTCGGATAGTGTACGTGTAGGATCGCAATAGCTGATGAACGTTCACTGGGAGATAAGGCATTTGCGAACGTCTTTGCTGGCAGTTTCTGAAGGAAATATGCCCTAGAGGCAATAATAAAGTATTATATATTTCCTTATATCATGATAAATGTTTATTATTCATGCTAGAATTGTATTAACCGGAAACATAATACATGTGTGAATACATAGACAAACAAAGTGTCACTAGTATGCCTCTACTTGACTAGTTCGTTAATCAAAGATGGTTATGTTTCCTAGCCATAGACATGAGTTGTCATTTGATTAACGGGATCACCTCATTAGGAGAATGACGTGATTGACATGACCCATTACATTAGCTTAGCACCCGATCGTTTAGTATGTTGCTATTGCTTTCTTCATGACTTATACATGTTCCTATGACTATGAGATTATGCAACTCCCGTTTACCGGAGGAACACTTTGTGTGCTACCAAACATCACAACGTAACTGGGTGATTATAAAGGTGCTTTACAGGTGTCTCCAAAGGTACTTGTTGGGTTGGCGTATTTCGAGATTAGGATTTGTCACTCCGATTGTCGGAGAGGTATCTCAGGGCCCACTCGGTAATGCACATCACTATAAGCCTTGCAAGCATTGTGACTAATGAGTTAGTTGCGGGATGATGTATTACGGAACGAGTAAAGAGACTTGCTGGTAACGAGATTGAACTAGGTATCGAGATACCGACGATCGAATCTCGGGCAAGTAATATACCAATGACAAAGGGAACAACGTATGTTGTTATGCGGTCTGACCGATAAAGATCTTCGTAGAATATGTGGGAGCCAATATGGGCATCCAGGTCCCGCTATTGGTTATTGACCGGAGAGGTGTCTCGGTCATGTCTACATAGTTCTCGAACCCAAAGGGTCCGCACGCTTAAAGTTACGATGACAGTTTTATTATGAGTTTATATGTTTTGATGTACCGAAGGTTGTTCGGAGTCCCGGATGTGATCACGGACATGATGAGGAGTCTCGAAATGGTCAAGACGTAAAGATTGATATATTGGACGACTATATTCGGACACCGGAAGTGTTCCGGAGAAGTTTCGGATTAAACCGGAGTGCCGGAGGGTTACCGGAAACCCCCGAGGAAGTATTGGGCCTTAGGGGGCCTTGAGGGGAGAGAGAGGGCAGCAGCCAGGAGGTGGTGCGCCCCCTCCCAGAGGAGTCCTAGTTGGACTAGGAGAGGGGGGCGCAGCCCCCTTTCCCTCTCCCTCTCCCTCTCTTTCCTTCCCCCCTTCTTTTCCTAGTAGGACTAGGAAAGGGGAGTCCTACTCCTACTAGGAGGAGGACTTCCCCCCTCTCCTTGGCGCGCCCCATAGGCAGCCGGCCTCCCCCTTGCTCCTTTATATACGGGGGCAGGGGGGCACCTAAGAACACACTTGATATACGATATTTTAGCCGTGTGCGGTGCCCCCCTCCACCAGATTACACCTCGATAATACCGTCGCGGAGCTTAGGCGAAGCCCTGCGTCGGTGGAACATCATCATCGTCACCACGCCGTTGTGCTGACGAAACTCTCCCTCAACACTCGGCTGGATCGGAGTTCGAGGGACGTCATCAAGCTGAACGTGTGTAGAACTTCGGAGGTGCCGTGCGTTCGACTACATCAACCGCGTTGTGATAACGCTTCCGCTGTCGGTCTACGAGGGTACGTGGACAACACTCTCCCCTCTCGTTGCTATGCATCACCATGATCTTGCGTGTGCGTAGGAATTTTTTTGAAATTACTACGTTACCCAACAGTTTCTTCAGATTCGCATGGCATTTTCTTCAGAACAACATGTCAGTTTCTTCAGAGGTAGGCATTTTTATTCAAAAAACTGCCACCTTCGGATCTTGCGTCGCAACTAAAACTGCCAGGAGCGTATTAGTAGGCTAGCTAGTGATTGATCAGTAACTTGTAAACACTGAGCGAACAGAAATAAGGAACTGTTAGTAACTTGTAAACACTGAGCACACAAAAATAAGGATCATGTTGTGCACAGTAGTAAGAGCCGATCCGTTCGAAATGTTCACACGAGACTCACAGGCCTAGTATTGTAGTATGTTCACATTAGTAGCCCAAATTCATAACCAACTAGTGTGATTCCCATACATAAGATTAACATGTTAATGCATCTCAATGATTCACAGATCATATACAAATATGTAGCTCTAAAAGCAAAGATCTAGAAAAAAGCATCTGTTCTTGCTACTAATATGGATGCTTCTCTGGACCAACATTCGTTTGTTTGTGAAGTCTACATTTCCTCTTGCAACGTTAGTGGTTTCACCAACAACTGGAACCATGAGAATGAACCACACATGATGGAGGAACATCCACTGCAATATGATTTGGTCTTCTCTCGATCACACGGCGAGACTATTTTCGGAATACAAACTTTAACTTAGGAAAAATGATGCCCATTGTATAATCAGACCAAAGCAATGAAGCACCTAGTGTTGGCCAATAAATAGTACAGTACTACCTTTGTGCACTCCATGAAGTAACTATCCAATCTTTTTGTGTCTATTTTCAAATGGCACTGCATGCAGTGACTATACTATTCTCTTGTGAAGTTCCACCAAAATTGAGGTCACTTTGTTGGTTTGCCAAATAGCAACAGGCAGACATCTGTCTGCACAAATATCAAGCAGCTAGTAAACATATACCCCACCTTGTATTTTCGGTTTAAACACGTCTCTTCTAGTCGTTTTCGCTTAGCATTTGTCATGTTCTGCACTTGACAATTTGATACTGTCATGTTTTGCCCTGGACAATTTCATACTGAATTGATTTGCTGGTACAGAGTAGAAATATAGCACCTATTCTTCATCAGACCAAGGATATCCATGTTTGCAGTGATGGAAGAGGTGAAATCGAGACAACCGAAATTGACCATCCAATCATTAAATCATGTCCTGCACCTCCAATGTAGGTCCACCCTGTCTATAACTTCATAGTGCCACCAATTGGATATAACGATTTGGAAGAAAACAGGCTCATAATGTTGAACCATTTGGACGTTTTGTGCAGCTCCACTAAAATCGAGCATCCCTGTTTGCACAGATATTGAAAGTGTGATTACTATAAAAGTGGCACTAGTTGAAGCATAGACTCACAAATATAAGCATTCCAATTTCTTAATGGGAAAACGTAGCAAGACTATTTCTAACCACCTGTTTGAAGGAATAAATAAGGCAACAACGGCTGATGTCAGGAAGGCATACATTGTATTTTCTGAAAGATTGAACCATTCTTGACCTTTCCTCTTCTTTTAAGCATATTTTGTGCAGTTCAACTAAACTAAAACGCCATCGCCACCTTGACAATTCAGTGACACTGTACAAAAAGCAATGACTTACCATTACATCATGATGTCAGGTATGTAATCGATAGGCATTAGAGACAAACATGCAGACCTCCTCCGATAACATAATGAACATTAATTTTAACATAGGTGTGACTAGCTTTACCGGCATAGTTTGAGTGAACTCTACACCCTCTGTTCCTTAATATAAGACGTTTTCGTAGTTCAATTTAAAGTAACCAGACGTCTAGTATTTAGAAAAACAGGTAGTAGTTTTCTTGAGCACATATCTGGGAAAGCTTGCCACACCTTATATATGTCTATACGTTAATGCAACACCATCCGAATAGTACAAATATACACTAATCCAATGGTTATTGAAACAGTAGAGTAGTATTTTTATTACGGGGTACAGTACTAGCACTAGAAGATTTCTATAAGCATTAACTGTACAAAATGTAAAGGTAACAAGTTTCAGCATTGGTATACTAGTTGTGCAACAGCGTTAAACCAAATACAAAAGTCTGAAGGTAACTAGCATTATTAACTAATGACAGTATAAAAAAATTACAAACCATGTACCTTCAAGATAAATATCATTTCGAACTCGAGGGGACCTAAAAATTGCTATCCCAATCTTGATAATCGATCAAACATAAAAACTTGATCAACTGAATCAAGAAAACAACTGAAGGAGGAGGTGCCCACTCTTGACCTTTCCTCTTCTCTTCATAATTTTTTGTGTAGTTTCATCAAAATAAAATGACATCAGCGCCTTGGCATTTTGGTGACACTGTACAAAAAAAATTGACTTATCTCATGAAAGTGAGGTATGTAATCTATAAGCATTAACAGTGCAAAAATCTGAAGGTAGTAAAAAGTTTCATCGTTGGTATACTGGCTGTGCAACAGCATTAGAATACCTTAGCTGAAAAAAAATTTAATACATCCACAATCAACAGCTAACCCTGAAATAATCCAGTGACATTAAATGGCATTGCTTAAATTTATCGATGGCATTAGACTGAGTGCGGCCTTAGTTAAATGTGGCATCACCTTAGCAGTAGCATTACTTCAGTTTATCAGTGGCGTTATACTAGCAGAAAAAGTGGCAATAAGAGCATGGGAGGCCCATTCGGACAGTGGGCGCCCCGGTACGATGTACCTCCACGGACGCATAGAATGGTGAGGGAGGGATGGTTGCCCGGAGCAACAAATATCCAGGCAACATATGTGGGTTACGTCCCATTTTTGTTCTCTTTAGCCACCTTTTTCCTATGTGAGGACAACAAACCGATCGACCTGTTCATCGTCTATTGTGTTGTCATGCCTTTCTACCCTTTTTCAACCAAGAGCACGAGATGCGTTCCTTAGCTATTGATTTTACACTTTTCAACCTAGATGCAGGTTCGATACCTAGTCTCTTCGACAATACTTTCTCCCTTCCTTTCCTTATTCAACCCGGACATGGATTAGTGTGCATGAAGTAGGGTTTCCTTTAATAGTGCAAATTAAGGTTTTAGTCTGCGTGACCAGCACAGCAGAGGATACAAATTGGGGAGATGGTGGAGTGGAAAAAGATCCACATGCAGCGACGTGGCAGATGGGGCAACAGAACAAGGGTATGGTTTGAAAAGAGGTAGCATACCTGAGGGTCGGCGGGAAGTGGCTTCGCTCGTGGCCGTCATCCTCTGCACACACTACGGCAGCGAGCTTGGGGAGAGGCCGTCCTGCGCGGGCGCTAGGTCTGAGAGGACGGCCTTTTCGTCAGTGTGTGACCTCGCTCGCCGACGGCGAGTGCGTCAACGCTGCATGTCCTTTTCTTCCCCGACGGATCTGTGACCACCGGTGAGGAGGGAGAGAGAGGGGACACCGCTATCTTTTTTAGATCTGGAGAGAAGGTGATAGTGTGAGAACCAAGTGGGCAGCCCTTAGCAAGCAAGCTCCGAAGCTCCAGCTTCAAACCTGAGCTTCTCGAGCTGATCTAGGTCGGGTGATAAGAACCACTCATCGAACTTGGCTTGGACCTTGCAGTTGGTACTGAACATGCAGATGTCAAGGCGTCTAGCTGGCCCAGGGTGCGATGAAAGGATCTTGGAGACTGCGGCCATGTGTTTGCAATCCCCGTCGTAGAGGCAGCTGTCGACGGTGAGGTTGAGGGGGGACGCGGCGCCAGAGGGGGCGCTACCACCGGGAGAGCAGGGTGGTCCGCACGGCAAATTTGGTGGGGAGGAGGCTGATGATGACGAGCAGCATATCGTCGGGGAGGCTGGTGATGAAGTCCAGGCTCGCCGGATGCGGTTTTGGCTCGAGCCGCCTCTGCTAGTTGGCTGCCTGGCCGTCCATCTAAGCCGGCGGCGACGCCGCTGTACACGTGTGCTGGTGTGTATTGTGTACTGGGTGTGCGCGAGTGCGTCCTTGTGTGCATGCCGCCGCGCAGTGGTGAAGTGTGCGCGAGTGCGTCCTTCACGCAGAAGAAGTGTGCCCTCAATTTACTAGCGTGTGGGGTGCTACCGCGAGTGGTTTCAACTTTGTTTACTTCACCACATGTCAGATGGGCATGTAGTTTACTTGTTGTCACCCACTGCCACATGGGCCAGCACACGAAGATAGAGAACATGAGCTGACAAGGTAGCATGTGGACCGGTTGACCGGTCAACTAAACAATATATGGAGCTATACGCTGACACAATGACCGTATAATCCATCGGTAAAGAGAGATCGAGTGAGAGGGGAGGCCTCTGAGAGATAGTAGAGAGAGAGAGACAGAGCTACTCCCTCCGTTCCCTTCGATAATGTAGTGCCTATATTTTTTTAAAGTCAAACTTTTGAAACTTTGACCAAGTTTATAAAGAAATTACTTATATCTACAATACCAAAGATAAATGATAGTAAGAAGTAAGTACATATTGTGATGAATCTAATGATCGTTCTAGATGTAAATGTTTTTCTCCACATATACCTGGTCAGAATTTTCTGAGGTTTGACTTTTCAAAACATCCATATGTTTATGGACGTGAGAGAGTACCTAACTAGAGAGAGAGAGAGAGAGTGAAATAGAAAGAGTGAGTGAAAAAAGTGTGTGTGCGTGTGTGAAAGAGACATGGACAACACATGATAAAGTAGAGAAAAAGCGTGTGTGTCTTATGATCACACTTGCATCTTCGACGGCGGAAGCAAGGTGAGGAGACAGTGTGTGGTTGTTTGCAACCGAGACAGAAAGACCCCTAGCACGTGGCCAAGAGAGGTCTAACAAACAAGGGAGAGAGGTCGAGAGAGACGTATGGAGAAAATGTAGGCATGGGGAGGAGAGTGTGTGTGTTTGTGACAGAGAGATCCCCTGAAGATTGTGATGGGACTACATGGGTGGGAGATCGTGTGACAAGGTGTGTGCGCGATAGAAGATACCCCAAGAGATATCGAGATAGACGTATGGATGGAAGGAGACAATACGTGTGTTCCTGATGGATAGTGAGAGATAGTCATACTTAGGGGGAGTGCGTGTGCCTATGATGGGGTGAGGGATTATGGTACTTAGGGGGGGTCGCATAGAGAGAGAACCAGGGCAGAGAGTGTTAGATGGGTCTATGTAGCGCGAGCAAGATATGTGTATGTGTGAACCAGGGAGATATAAAGTTTGAGAGAGATCTCGGAGCCCCAATACGGCTGAGTGGTGCGTCAGTTTCGGTGTGGAACGACACCTATGGGATCACAAGAATCCCTACTATGGTTGCCGGGGCGCAGGGTTGTGAGAAGAGCAGGATTAGTAATCAGCACAAGGATCGTTTACCCAGGTTCGGGCCGCGAGGATGCATAAAACCCTAGTCCTGCTTTGGTGGATGTATTTCAGAGAGTTCTTGTGCTCTCGAACTAGCTATGGTGGATGCGTGGTTTCAAAGAGCCGAATCCCTCTCCAGTATGCCATGGGCCTCCTTTTATAGTCAAAAGGGGCTGCCACAGTGGCACACAGTAGGTGGAAAGGCGTACAGTATTGCGAGCTTATCGCCCGTATTATTGGCCAAGACACATTTAATGCGCCGCTGAGGTGTCCCCTAGCTTTATCGGGGGCGGGAGCGAGGCCCGTCCCGTCCGTCGCCGCTCCTTCTCGCTTCGACATGCGCCCTGGCCAGCGATGCGTGCGGCGCCATGTAGGCAGGCATGCATCTGAGGTGGCGCGATGGTAGGGTCTTCACAAAGGTTTGCATGCCGCCACGCAGGCGCTTGATGAGTTGGCCTCGGAGCTGCATGTTGCCTCGCAGGTACCTGCCCAGCTGGTTGGGCTGGCAGCTGCATGCGAACAGCGGTGGAGACTTGGTTGATGCGGGCCTGGCAGTGGCCCTGCTGGCGTCCTCGGTGAGGGCCTTGCCAGGTGGCCCGGCAAGGGTCTTGCCGTGGCGCGCTGTCGTCCCCGGCAAGGATCTTGCCGGGGGTCTTGTGGCTCTCCTCGGCAAGGATCTTGCCGAGGACCGTTGTCTTTTAATCCTCATCTGATCTTGAATATAGCTTGGTCTTGACAAAGATTTGCATGCCACCATGGAGGTGCCTCCCGAGCCCTAGTTCCAACATGGTTGGTTGAGTTGGAGCCCGTGGGCTCGAGGGTGGCTCTCTCCGCTGGTGTGGGCGAGCCACCCCGGCAAGGGTCTTGCCGGGGCCGCTGAGGCTGTCACTGGCAAGGATCTTGCCGGGGGAGCCTGCTTCGTCCTTCTGCTTCTTTGTGTTCTTGGCCTTGGCGTTGCCTTGACTGTCTTGTACTCCGTCTTCTCTCTGGCTTCCCTCCCTTGCCCTGCTTCGTGTGGCCGCGGCGCGTGGCTCTGACTGCCCGTGCACAAGTAAAGGGGTCAAAAGGAGAGCCCCTACTTTTGTACACCGACAGGAGCCCCCGGGTTTGGGCCACACATAAGCGCGACACGTTGTTGGGCCAGGCCCAAAACGGTGCGCGGGCAGGCGCGGCGGATTTTCACCGCAGTAACTCTTCGTCCGCTGCGCTTCCCCACGACCCACGTTGAATGCGCGACGTGGGAAGGGGGCGTGCGTGCCGTGGGCGACATGCGTGGGGCGGTTTCCGCAGGCATGCGTCACATCACGGTACAGGGGCGGCTTGCGCCTTCCCCATGAAGAGGAAGAGGCGTAAAGGCGCGGCCCATTTACTGAATGGGGCCGGGTCGCGGTCTTCAAGGCGTCCACACCCCACGATCACAGGGTGGGGAGAGGTTGCTTCACCCGTCCCCTCGGTTCTGCACGTTTGCCACGCGTCCTTCATGCGCCTGGGGTGGCAAGCGGTGGAGGCGGGAAACCAGGCCGTCGCTGGTTGGTGCAGCGGGTCGATCTCAATTCCCTGCGCCTCTAGTGGCTGGATTGGCTGAGCAGGGCGGCCGAGCCCCGGTCCCGTTCCTTTATAAGGAGAGGGAAGGGGGGATTGCATCCCGCACTCTTCGGTCATCTATCTCCTCCTGCTTCTGCTCCTTCCTTTCACCCGCCATGGAGAAGGGGAATCCCGGTCCCTCGATGGTGGCAGCGAGGGTCGCCGCTCGACAGCGCGTCCCTCCTCCTCCTGAGCCCGCGGTGGTGGAACCAGCCGCGAGGGGAAGGGGGAGGGGCAAGGCCATGGGCGAGGCCGTGGCAGAGGTCGTGGTGCTTGGGGAAGAGGAGGACGGGGCGGCGCGCCGGCCACGCCCCCGCCAATGATGCCTTTCCCGATGGAGGGCCTTGTTGGAGACCAGCCCCGTGAGTTCTTCATCAGGCTGCGCCGGCCTCCGCATCGTCGTCTTCGCCTTCCCGCCCCGTTTGCTCGGGGGATGGAGCGTGACCTGTCCCAGACCCTTAGGTTGCACATGAGGGGCTGCGGGAATGGGGGCACGCGGGTTGACGTCGACTTCCCGGCTCCTCGGGTCATGTACCTCCGCCGTGGATGGAAGACGTTCGCTCACATCCACAGCCTAACGGCGGGGCTCATCCTCTACTTCAAATTAATGGAGGACGGCCTGCTCTCCGTCAAGGTCTTCGGAGACTTTGGAACTCGCCTGAAGTGCTGCGTGGAGAGCTCCTCCGACGGAGACTCCGACGATGGAAGCTCTTCCTCGAGCGAAAGTGACGAGGCGGACAGCGAGGCAGATGACGGGGATGAGTCCGACTAGGCGTCAGACGCCCCGCGCCTGGGCGGGTGCGGCAGCAGCAGCATTTGCACCTGGCCGCTCCTCCGGCGGAGTTTTGCCGGGGGAGGGGCCAGCTCCTAGAACTTCTCGGGGCCGTCTCCTTGGGCGGCTGGCGTCGGGAGGCTGTGGAAGAGGAAGAGGGCGGGCAGTAGGGCCGTCAACTCGGAGTACGCGGACACCGACGCCTTCGTCGCGTGTCTGGCGACCTGCCGCCTCGTCTTCCAGCTCCTTTCCCGGCACCGTCATCACCGGCCCACCCTTGGGTAGCCACCGAGGTGTTCTCTTGGTGTCTTCTGCTGCTCGTACCTCGCTTAGGTGCCCCTTTTGCCCTTCTGCCATCTTTCTCTGTCCTCTGATGAGAGGGACATGAAAAGGATTACGGGCACTTTATCTCTTTTTAGCTTGTAAGCCTTCGGGCCTTCGTTAAATTTAGAACTTGTAATCCCCTTGCTCATGTTTTTTATTTCATATGAACTGTACCTGTACGGGATATTTTTAATGAAAAAGGGGTGTTTTCCGGGGTTTTCGTTCATGGGTGGAACCCGCGACAAGGAGCGAATCCTTGTTATTATTTAAGATAAAAGTTTTCCGCCCGGCAACAGGCCTTGCCGTCCCCCCACTTCGCTCGACCATTCTCGCACCCTTGGCGGAGGCAGGGATGAAGTGGGCTTAGGCTCCTCGTTCTATTTCCTCGCCGCCGCGACTGCGACCAAATCCAGGCCCAGGAGATAATCCTTGGGTATAGAAAAGGGGAGCACGGTGGCCTAGAAATAAAACGAGTATTCACATATCCCAGTTCCGTACCGAAATGCATGATAGAGGATGAAAAACTTATCTGCATCTGCAGCCCCCGGCAACCTTGTCTTGCCGCGGTTGGATACTTGTACTTGCAGCCCCCGGCAACTCCGGTTCGCCGGGGTCGGGGCGCCGGTCCGTTCCCTTTCTTCCAAGTAGCTCAGCAGAAGTGCCCATGTGCCCTGCGAACCAAAGGAGGGCAGAAAAGAACAGAGAGACGCGCACTCGACCTCTAGGCTAGGGGTTAGTCGCCGCTAAGCACTATCAACCCTAACCAAGGAAGAGACTCGACCTAGCATGCATGCTATAACTTAGGGCGCCAGCGCTTCATTTATTTATGCTCAGGGTCTGCGCCTGGCTTTGTACAAAGGGTTACATGCCTTGCCGGCAAATCTTGTACAAAAGCTGGCTTGCCGGGAGGCCCGGCAAGCTGTGCCTTATGGGTAAAACTTGCGACGATGCTCGATGTTCCAGGAGTTGCTCACTGGGATAGCATCTTCGGTCTCCAAGTGGACTGCGCCAGCCTGGTGACTCGTATTACCCGATAAGGGCCTTCCCACTTTGGCGTCAACTTGTTGGAATTCTTGGCCAACTGAACGCGCCGAAGAACAAGGTCGCCTTCCTCAAAGCTTCGGGCATGAACCTTGCGGCTATGGTAGCGGTGCAAGGCTTGCTGGTAGAATGCTGCTATCACAGCCGCTCGAAGACGATCTTCCTCAAGGAGCGTCGCGTCATCTTGCCGCAACTGCTCTTGCTCAAGCTCATCATAAGCGAGCACTCGAGGTGACCCGTATATGAGTTCCGTGGGGAGAACTGCCTCCACCCCATATACTAGGGCGAAGGGTGTCTGGCCGGTGGCTCGATTTTGGCATCATTCTGATCGACCAAAGAACCGCCGGCAATTCATCAGTCCAGTGCCTTCCGCTCTTGTGCAGCCTGTCAAAGGTCTTCGTTCTCAGGCCTCGCAACACTTCAGCATTCGCCCTCTCTGCTAGGTCGTTGCTCCGCGGGTGTGCCACGGAAGCAAAACAGACCTTGCTGCCGAGGTCTTGAATGTACTGCATGAAGGTGTGGCTTGTGAACTGCGTGCCGTTGTCGGTGATGACTCTATTTGGCACACCAAAACGGCAGACTAGTCCTTTGAAGAACTTGACGGCTCACTGTGCTGTCACCTTCCTCACTGGTTCCACCTCTGGCCACTTCGTGAACTTGTCGATTGCAACGTGCAAGTACTCAAAGCCCCCGACAGCATGGGGGAAAGGGCCCAGTATGTCGAGCCCCCAGACCGAGAATGGCCAGGAGAGAGGGATCGTTTGAAGGGCTTGAGCTGGTTGATGAAGCTTCTTTGAATGGAACTGACATGCTTCACACTTGGTTACTGCTAGTGTCGTCGCATCCTCGAGGGTGGTGGGCCAGAAGAAACCTTGCCGGAATGCTTTGCCAGCAAGGGCCCTCGACCCTATGTGGGAGCCACATATGCCTCGATGTATCTCTGCCAACAGCTCCAGTCCTTCCTCCCGGGGGATGCACTTCAATTTCACACCGTTCGGCCTTCTCCTGTACAGGACGTCATCAACGAACTGGTATAGGGCAGACGGACGGCCTACTTTTTCCGCTTCTTCCCGCTCCTCAGGAAGTTCCCCTGTTTGGAGGAATCGGACAATATGTTGCACCCACGCCAGAGCCCGGAGCTCAACGGCAAGGACCAAAGGCATTTCCTCCGCCATGGGAGCGGTTGTCTCCACGGCCAGGGCTTGACGCCCTGCCAGAGCCAGTTGCTCTTTGGCAGGCTCAGCGTCCACGATAGCATCCTTGCCGGCAGCCCTAGGGGGATTGGCGGGAAAGTACTTGCTGGGACCTGATTTCCTCCGCTTGTTCTGCCCTGTTGATGGTTCGACGGATGGCTGAGTTAACCGGAGCAAAAAGGTACCTGGTTCCATAGGTAGCTTGAATGCAACACGCTTTGACAGGTAATGAGCGATGTCGTTCTCCGCTCGAGGAACGTGCTCCGCTTGGATACCATCAAAGCGCTCCTCTAGCTTCCTCACTTCATCTACGTAGGCCTCCATCAATGGGCTCTGGTAATCCTTGTTGACTTGTCTGACGACAAGCTGCGAGTCACCCCCAACGATGAGCTTCTTCACCCCGAGGTCTGCCGCGATCCTGAGACTGGCAAGCAGCCCCTCCTACTCAGCAGTGTTGTTTGTGGACATCTCCCTGGGAAAGTGCATCTGGATCAACTACTTGAGGTGCTCTTCGGTGGGTGCGACAAGCAGCACACCAGCACCGGCGCCTTGCAGCGAGAAGGCCCCATCAAAGTACATGATCCAGTCGCGGTCCGTTTCCTTGCCGGGGAGAGCAGTCTCTTGGATTTCTTCGCCAGGTGTTGAGGTCCATTCCGCAATGAACTCTGCCAAGATTCTGCTCTGGACTGTTGAGGTACTTTGAAACTTCAACCCAAAGCTTGACAATTCCAAGGCCCATTCCACAATCCTTCCGGTTGCATCTGGGTTGTGCAGTATCCGTTGTAGCGGGAGGCGGGTGATGACAGTGATCTCGTGGGCTTGGAACTAATGATGCAGCTTCCTCGAGGACATAAGGAGGCCGAAGAGCAATTTCTGCACACCGGAGTACCTCGACCTAGCCCCCTGCAAGAGGGAGCTGACAAAGTAAACCGGGTGCTGCATCATCTTCTTCTGCACCACTTCGGTTGACTGTGCGGGTGTTGCCCTGATGGCGTCAGACTCTGCCAGGGCCTTGCCTTTCCAGCACCAGGCCCTGCCGGGGGAATCTTGGCTCGCCGTCCGCTGGTTCTGCCGTCGCCACTGCCTCCTCGTCGACCTCCCTCTGTGCCACCAGTGCGGCGCTGACCACTTGATTCGTTGCCACTAGATACAGCAGCAACGGTTCTTTTGGTTTAGGCGCAACCAGTAGTGGCATGGAGGAAAGGTATTTCTTCAGATCCTGCAACGCCACCTCGGCTTCTGGGGTCCACTCCATCGGGCCCGCCTTCTTCAAGATTTTTAAAAAGGGAAGGGCGCGCTCGGCGGACTTGGAGATGAATCGGCTCATGGCGGCGACGCAGCCGGTGAGCCGACACACATCCTTGATCCGCTTGGGCGCCTCAATCTGCTCAATAGCCTTGATCTTGTCTGGGTTTGCCTCGATCCCGCGCTGCGATACAAAGAATCCGAGAAGCTTGCCGGACAGAACGCCGAAGACACACTTCTCAGGGTTCAGCTTAAGGTTGATCTTGCGCAGGTTGGCAAATGTCTCTTCCAGATCCTGCACAAGAGTTGCCCCGTCCTTGGTTTTGACCACTATGTCATCCATGTATGCCTCCATATTTCTATGGAGCTGGGGTTCAAAACCAATTTGGATTGCTCTTGCAAACGTCGAGCCAGCACTCTTCAACCCGAAAGGCATCCGTAAAAAGCAATACGTACCACATGGGGTGATGAATGTTGTCTTCTCTTCATTTTCTCTTGTCATGAAGATTTGGTGGTAGCCCGAGTAGGCGTCAAGGAATGACAGCAGATCACACCCGGCTGTGGAGTCGACAATCTGGTCGATGCGCGGCAACGGGAAGGGGTCCTTAGGACAAGCCTTATTGATATCTGTGTAGTCAATACACAGCCTCCACTTCCCATTTGCCTTGCGCACCACTACCGGATTGGCCAACCCCGTCGGATGGAGAACTCCTCTCACCAAACCCGCCGCTTCCAACTTCCTGATCTCCTCTGTGATGAACTCCTGCCTCTCCAGAGCCTGCTTTCTGACCTTCTGCTTGACGGGTCGCGCATGAGGACAGACAGCTAGGTGGTACTCAATCACCTCACTGGGAACACCGGGGATGTCGGATGCTTGCCACGCAAACACGTCGACATTCGCCCACTGGAAGGTGACGAGCGCGCCTTCCTATTTGCTGTCGAGGGTGGAGCCTATGGTGAAAGCCCCTCCCGTGTCATCCTCCCTAACGGACACCTTCTTGGTCTGTGGTGGCTCAGCTCTGGATTTCTTGCTCTTGCCGGTAGAGCTCTCTGGCACGTCCTCGACGGTAGCACAACACTCCGAGGAGGTGCGCTTGCCAGAGTGGGTGCGAGAGGTCTTGCCGGGCTTCTTCTTCTTTCCCCGGGCTTCAGCGGCAGGAGCAAGTGCCTTGGCGGCAGCTGCTGCAACTGCTTCCCGGTAGAGTTGGTCGGCGCAAATCAGCGCGTCCTTCTTGTCGGAGGGGACGGAGATGATGGTCAACGGCCCGGGCATCTTTAGCATGTTGTAGCGTAGTGCGACGCCGCCATGAACTTGGCTAGGGCCGGGCGGCCGAGGATCCCGTTGTAGGGCAAGGGGATCTCGGCCACGTCAAAGACGATCCTCTCCGTCCTGTGGTTCAACTCCCCTCCAAACGTCACGGGCAGCGTGACCTTCCCCTTCGGCTGGCTCCTCCCCGGATTGACCCCTTGAAACGTGCCCATTTCCTTGTTGTCTCCATCAGGGATTTGCAGCCTTTTGATCACGAGGGGCGAGATCAAGTTCAGGCCGGCCCCGCCGTCGACCAACATCTTGTTCACCTTGAGGTTGCGTATCATTGGCGAGACCAACAATGGCAAACACCCGACCGCGGTTGTGCGGTCAAGGTGGTCCTCGGTGTCAAAGATGAGGGGCGTGCTGGACCACTTCAGTGGCTTCTAAGCGTCGAACGACGGCTCCGCTGCTGTAATCTCGTGAGCCCACTGCTTGAGCTGGCGGTGAGAAGTATGTAGCGAGGTGCCACCGTCAACGCACATGGCCTCTGTAGCCTTTTGGAACTCTTGCTCGCCGGACTCATCGTCCTCGTCATGATCATCATCTTCTTGCTTCTTGTCATGGCCCCGGGCAGGCCTCTCTTGCTGGCTGTCCTTGTCGCGGCGGCCTCCCTGGCTGTCACGCTTCTTGCCGAATCCCTCAGCACCGTCCAGGCCCTTCTCCTTGTCCCGCCTCTCATACTCGGCCTTTTGCTTTTCAGCAAGCAGCTCCACTTGCCGGCAGTGCTGGAGGTCGTGGCCCTTGGTGCGGTGGATCTTGCAATACTGCTTGCCAGAGCCCCCTGGCTTGTCGGCAGCTGCTAAGGCCCGGCAGGCGACGCATCCGGCAATCTCCTTGCCGGGGTCATCTGCCTTGACCTTTTTGGCAGCGCCGGTGTCGTCAGACCCTTCAACGGCAAGCACGACCTTGCCCTTGCGTTTCCTGTTGTGACGCCGGCCCTTCTTCATCGAGGCGGCAGTGTCTTCATCAGTAGAGTCGGTTTCCGCGTCGGTGTCCTCGCCGGGGTACTTCCTTCCCTCTTCAGCCCGGGCGCACCTATCAGCCAGAACATAGAGTTGGGCCACATCCTTAACCTTGGTCATCGCTAGCTCTTCGTGCATCTTGCGGTTGCGCACGTTATGATGGAGCGCGCTGATCACAGCGGCGGGATGAATGTCGGGGATGTTGTACTGCACCCGGCTGAATCTCTGGATGTACTTGCGCAGGGTTTCCCCTTCCTTCTAGGGAATGATATGCAGATCACTAGCCTGGCCATGAGCTTGGTGGCCTCCAGTGAAGGCGCCAACGAACTCATGGCACAGATCCGACCAAGAAGAAATGGAATCCGCCGGCAAGTGCATCAACCAAGACATAACATTGGGCTTCATTGCCAATGGGAAGTAATTGGCAAGCACCTTGTCGTCGCGAGCTCCGGCAGCCTGCATCGCGATGGTGTAGATGCTGAGGAACTCGGACGGATGGGTCTTGCCAGTGTACTTCTCGCCGACGTCGGGCTTGAACGTGCGGTGGGACGGCCACTAGAACTACCGCAGCTCGCGGGTAAAGGCTGGGCAGCCCACCTCGTAAGGTAGGCCGCCGGAGCCCCCCGGTGCTGGGTGGTCCATAGTGGGTCCCGCCCGCTTGTCCGACTGGTGGCATGTATCACGCCGGCGCTCGATAGTGGGTCGAGCATCTTCGTGAGCTCGTTCTCGAAGAACTTGCGTTGGTCGCGGTGGGTTCGCGGGTCGGACGACGCTATAGAGATGTTATCACAAGCGTCGTCACGATGGGCCGACGCCCGCGGCGGCTGGGGAGCAGGAGAGTGCACCGTGACCGCAGCACCCCGGTCCTCCCAGCGCTGGCATGTGGTGGCTCAGTGGAGCATCAGCCGGTCGCGGATCATCTTTGTTGGCGATGGCGACGAAGCTCCGGATGGTGGCCGTCCACTCGTCGAGCTTCTCCGCAGCTGGAGGGAAGTCGAGGAGCAGCTGCGCGCGCCAAAGCTTCTGCTGGCGTGGGTGGCTGCGACAGCTGCATGGACTGTGGCGCGCTTCGACTTCTAACCACGTTAGAAGGAGCTCTATCACGGCCTAGCGGCTGCGCGCCATTTTCGCCAGCACTTCGGCGAGCATGCTGAACTCCTTCGTCCTACGGACGACGCATAGGGCTCTTCCCACGGCGGTGTCCAGGGTCACCGGCGTGGTGACACTGCTCGGCGTGCACACCATGGGAAGAGCGCGCAGTGGTCGCCGGCATGGGCGTCTTGGAGGTTGCTGCGACGCCCGGGGGTGGCACAACGACACTCCTGGAGGGCCCCGCGCCGCCTTGGGGGGGGCAGCTCCGTCTTTGGATCTGGCGACGGGCGGCCGGTCGTCTGGTGCACGAACAACGCCGCTCGCCAGGCTCTTGTCGGCGTTCTGGGAACGGGGGTCCCCAGACTTGCCTGCCTGCGGCCCACGGCGTGGCTAAGTCAGCGGGCCGTACGGCCCATCTTCATCAACGAGGCATCCAAGACCCTCGCGAGGGGCGAAGCCTCGCGAGGCGGATGACGCAAGACCTCCTCAGGAGTGTCCTAGCCAGGCAGGCTCACGAGGAGCGGAGATATCAAGGCGGGGGAAACCTCACGAGGCTCTCGTGACGTCAGCCGTGACGATCGAGACCAGGCGGGCGCCAGCGCGCGCAGCATCCTTGTTTCCTCTTTGGTGCTAAGGAGGCGAGCACAGGCGAGGAGTACCGAGGCGTCAAGCAAAGGTTGCCATATCGGTGCAACGAGACCAGGACCAGAAGGACGGCAGGACGGAGGTCACCGTGGAGCCCAAGACGACGTCACCACAAGAGCTTTTCGCAGGCGAAGACCACTTTTGTTAGGAAAGCTTGTACTAGTTGTCCCCCTTCAAATTGCCCGCCGTTGTGGCTCCCTTCCCGCTCAATATTTGGGAAGAGGACCAGGGCCTATATAAGTAGAGCTAGCCACCACAGTAGAGGCATCGAGCTCTGATCCGCCAGTTCACCTAGCACAAGAACACCTCAACCTCATGTAACGCCCACGATGCGGCTATATCTCCCACGTGTCGAGGCACGACTTAGAGGCATAACCGCATTGTAGGAATTGTCGCAAGAAGGGTCATCATCTCACAATCCCATGTAATGAACAAGAATGGGATAACGAGAGTTGGCTTACAATCGCCACTTCACACAATACATAAATTAATTCATATGTCATCCAAAATCCACACATAGACCGACTACGGTCAAATCCAAATGAAAATAAGATAACCCCAAATGCTAGATCCCCGATCGTCCCAACTGGGCTCCACTACTGATCATCAGGAAATGAAACATAGTAACGACCACGGTCCTCGTCGAACTCCCACTTGAGCTCAGTTGCGTCACCTGCACTGGTATCGTCAGCACCTGCAACTGTTTTGGTAGAATCTGTGAGTCACGAGGACTCAGCAATCTCACACCTGCGAGATCAAGACTATTTAAGCTTATAGGAAAGGATGGTGTAATGAGGTGGAGCTGCAGCAAGCACTAAGCATATATGGTGGCTAACATACGCAAATGAGAGCGAGAAGAGAAGAAATGCAACGGTTGCGAAGCTAGAAATGATCAACAAGTGATCCTGAAACTACTTACGTGCATACATAACCCAGACCGTGTTCACTTCCCGGGCTCCGCCGAAAAGAGACCATCACGGCTACACACACTGTTGATGTATTTTAATTAAGTCAAGTGTCAAGTTCTCTACAACCGGCCATTAACAAATTCCCATCTGCCACATAACCACGGGCACGGCTTTCGAAAGATAATACCCTCCAGGGGTGTCCCAACTTAGCCCATTATAAGCTCTCACGGTCAACGAAGGATAAACCTTCTCCCGGGAAGACCCGATCAGTGTCGGAATCCCGGTTTACAAGACATTTCGACAATGGTAAAACAAGACCAGCAAGACCGCCCGACTGTGCCGACAAATCCCGATAGGAGCTGCACATATCTCGTTCTCAGGGCACACCGGAAGAGATAGGCTACGAGTAAAACCAGACTTCGAGTTTCCCCAAGGTGGCCCCGCAGGCGGCTCGGTTCGGACCAACAATCGAAGGAGCACTGGCTCGGGGGGCTAAAATAAAGATGACCCTCGGGCTCGCGAAAACACAAGGGAAAAAGGCTTAGGTAGGCAAATGTAAGACCAAGGTTGGGCCTTGCTGGAGGAGTTTTATTCACGGCGAACTGTCAAGGGGGTCCCATAAATCACCCAACCGCGTAAGGAACACAAACTCAAGGAACATAATATCGGTATGACGGAAACTAGGAAGCCAAGAGTGGAACAAAACACCAGGCATAAGGCCGAGCCTTCCACCCTTTACCAAATATATAGATGCATTAATTAAATAAGAGATATTGTGATATGCCAAAATATCCATGTTCCAACATGGAACCCACTTCAACTTCACCTGCAACTAGCAACGCTATAAGAAGGGCTGAGCAAAAGCGGTAACTTAGCCAAACAACGGTTTGCTAGGAAAGGATGGTTAGAGGCTGGACATGGCAATATGGGAGGCATGATATAGCAAGTGGTAGGTAGCGCAGCATAGCAAAAGAGCGAACAACTAGCAAAGCAAAGATAGAAGTGATTTCGAGGGTATGTTCATCTTGCCTGCAAGGTTCTCAGAGTTGTCGAACGCTTGATCCTCGTAAGCGTACTCAACGGGTTCCTCGTTCACGAACTCGTCTCCCGGCTCTACCCACAGCAAGAACACAAGCAATGGAACCACAATCAATCACGGGAAATGCACAAGCAACAAGATGCAATACATGCATGATATGCGAGATGTGATATGCGATGCATATGCGTGCTCTGGAAGAAAAAGGATGAACAGGGCATCAACTTGGAAAACCAAGTATGCCACTGGAAAGATGAGATGATTTCGGTCAAAATCGATATAAAGATCACCGGGAACGGATGCACGGTTTGCAAATGGCAAGCAAAACAAGAATGATACGATTCTGCGATTAACAGCACGATGCCACTTAGAATACATCAAGTAACTATGCTACAGCATCCCAACATAGCAACAAAGCATATAGAGTGATATACAAGAGATTATTGCCAAAAGATGAACACTGAGCTACAGCTAGATCACACAATAACAGGTTCAAACAAGCATGGCAAAAGTGCAAAAGATATCAGCTTCACAGACTTGGTGAAAATACTGAACATGGCTGAAACAGCATCAGGTAGCAATGTTCAGAGCAAGCAAAACACATGCTACAGGAACTTATCATATCAAAAGAAGGCATGGCATGAATCTACTAATAGCATAGAACAAAAATCCCTTACTGATCATGAGCCAAAAAGGCACAGAAGATATGATGGCACCCATGTAAACATAGCAAGTTTCGTTAACAGGTTTCAGACTTGGCAGAAAACAGAGCATGGCATTAACAGAATTATGAAGGCATCTTTGTAAGCTCGATTCACTCATCACAAAGCAACACATGACAAAAAAAGCATACCTACAGCAAGATGGCATGTTCAAGAAGCTAACCATGGCAACAACAAGTTCATAGCATGTATGGATCAACTACAACAACCTTGGCAAAATTGAATATCATGTTAACATTCTGCCAGGAACATTTTACAGCAAAAGTAGAGCAAGATTGAGACATGCTAGGGAACTCCATAATTCCAAACAGGGGCATGGATGGATAGAGCACAACTATATCTACAAAACATCCTCACTGAACATACCCAAAAAAAGCATGGATCTCACTGTAGACACATGGATACATGGCATCAAAATAACAGCAGCAAAAGACTTAGCAACATCCTAAGTCCCTGAAAACAGAAACATCACGAAGCCTAGTTTGCATGCTTGTGCTAGTCACCACATAGATCACAAAAATACATGGCATACACCTCTGTAAAGATGGAATGGCATAGATCAAAACACATGTAGAGCTCATGCCCAAAAAATGCACACATCAAATGTAGCAAAAATAACAAATAATCAAGTACTGATAAGTAACAGCAGTAAACAGCATATAGCACTCTTGCATCAGAGATTTGGGCATCAAGATGAACTCAAACGAGCATGGCCTGATGGAACAAAATGAATAGGATCTCGTGATGAACATTTCGATATATCATGCATGCAAAACGGAGCAGTATGCAATGAGATATGCCATGATGAACAGAGCAACATAATATGACAGAAAAAGACTTGGAGGAAATTTCGGGGTCAACCGTCGTTTTGGATCTGGATCTGGGGGCTTCGGGCACGAACTTCGAGGTTCACCAGAGTAGGAGGACGGGGCGGCCGGAGCTCGGGGCCGGCGAGGGGGGGCGCCGGAGACGGCCGGACCTCGCCGGAGGAGGCGCTGGCGACGAGGAGGCGCGGGGAGGCGGCGGTG